>NC_051216.1:46559298-46571798 GCF_015220715.1 Pygocentrus nattereri
AAAAGTGGACTGAAAGCTTACAGACGTTTTGGCGCTACCTCTACATGTAGGTCCTGGCTTAAAAAGGTTTGGGAACCCCTGTGACCCCCCCTGTGTGAGTACAAGCAAAAACGTGTCTGTATATATGGAGCTGCAGGTCCATGGAAAAGCAGCTAAAGGAGCAGCTAATCCAGCGGGACCTCCACCGCGGAGGAGCAGCGCTGAGGCTGCAGAACACAGCAGGCCTGACATGCAGGATTCAAAAGCAGGTCGCTCCTTTTTGTGTGGACCAGTTGTTCTGTTTGTTTCTGACATGACATGCGAAGTCGGTTTCCTAGCTGTCCTCACCAACTTGAACTTCGCTTGTCAGATTACTTTATCAACACAAGCGGCAGTTACTGGTCTCGTGCAGCCAGATGTGGTCTCGAAACCAGCGTACACGACTGGGGACCACTTGCTTAACTTTTGGTGTTGGACTGCAGCGCTAACAAGGGTATGCCCCTCTAAAACCCTCCCTGAAAGACCTCTGGTTCGTGCAAATGCGGTCAGTAACACAGTCAAAACAAGTTAGCTACCAAAACATTATTCGTCAACTACCTGAACTGTTTAATTTTTACTGCATTTCATTTGTTCGCCGCACTTTTTCCGTTGCTTGGGGGGCTTTTCAGCCGTGCTTTGTTGATGGGCGCACCATTGGTGCCAACTTTGAGCTCTGCACTAACAAATGGTTGTTCCTACCGTAATAGGTCTACAATACGTTACATCCGAAAGTTCTCATGGTTGTCCCCAGATGGTCTTGTTAGAGATCACACCCGGCCCTTTGAATCACACACAGGCCCCAATATACAGGGTGATTCAAAAAGATCCATCTGATTTCAAAGGGCCATATTTTTACAACCGTGAGGCGCCGAAGAACCAATCACAATCCAACTGTAAGAGGGGGTCATAGAGTTCCTGACCGGCTCCTTCAGTCTGAGAGGACCTGAGACCCCTGAGCAGAGCGTTCTGCGTTCTCCACGTCAATCAGAGTGAATCCGTCAGAACTGAGCAGCGGGATTTTCATCAGCAGTGAAGCTCCAGCAGCTCAGAGCGTTCGGCGCTGGTTCCACAGCACTGGATGATCTCCGAAATCCCACTGAAAGAGCCGTGAGAGCAGCGACGCCCGACATGCTCAGTCCAGTCTGGGATGAGTTTGACTGTGGTGTTGATGTCGTCCGTACAGCTGGAGGAGGTTCAGACTGAGACCTTGTAGACCTACATAATAAACTTTATGCTCATTTAAACCGTTTACAGCTCACTGTACTGATCTGTAACGATTTAGCAGTGAAATAAATCAGTTTGAAATTGGATCAATCTTTTTGAATCACCCTGTTTACCGTTACAGTTGGCTAATAAATAACTCTTCAAGTAACGTGGCTGAAAGGTCCGAACGTCGCCCATAAAATTGCCTGAAAGTCCTCATATTAGCATGAGAGCTGAGAGCTGGTGTTTATCGGATTGCTTCCCCTTGACTTTTGCAGAAAGTAGTATTTGTGAATATCTTCCCCCATCAGTTGGCGGCCCAGTCAGGCGTGCAGCTGTCAGGAGCTGTGCTGGCCGGGTCTGACGGCGCAAGCTGAGGGAGTATCGTTGTGTGATTGCTTTAATGCTTTAGCCACCGCTGCTGCCGCCGACAGCCCACCCATTCGGACGGAAGCCAAGGTAGTGGAAAGACTGGCATAGTGTACTGTGAGAGGAGTTTTATTGAACTGTTATTCAGCCCTTTAGGGACGATCTGAGAGAACAGGTCATTGATAAAAATGGTTTCAAATCAGATACGTAAACGTTTTAGTTGCAGTTTGGTTCTCTTGTCAGTTCCAGGCCTCTAACATTTAAATGAATGGTTCACTGAGGAATCCAATTTACGCGATTTTCCACTTATCCAAGTGGAAAGATGTGCTTGGTGTCCAAATGTTGCTTCCTTAGTCGTGGAGCTACGAGCCTAATGGCGCTGAAACGGCATCCAAGTTTTCATTAAGGGTGCGCAGACTTGTTCATGTGGTTTTGGACGCAGCATGACTCACGGTTAACCTGACAGTTATGAAAGTGATCCAGAATCCATATGTCGGCGGGAAATTTGACTCCACAAGTGTTGTCTAAAGTGGCTGCTGTGCAAGTGTAGCTCATAGTAAATCATACTGTGTCGTAAACCCCATTAACAGGCCTGCGCCACCTTATAGCAGACCTCAGTGCTGTTTGGGTGGGTTGAGCGAATCTTTGGGTCGTTCTCCAGAAACGTCCACTTTTCTGTCTGTCCATAGGTGACACTAGCGTTACCAGTCCTCATCGGTGTTACACGTAAAAAAGGCAAAACACAGTGACCTCAGAATAAAGTCGGTCAGTGTCACCAGTGACGTCAGCTAGAAGCTTCGTATGAGATCATGAGCTGAATGAGAAGATCTCTGAGAACTGAGAGACACAGTGGACTCACCATGAGCTTTTCTCCATAGATCCTCAGACAACAGGTCAAAGGAGGTCGAGTGACGTCATCGCCGTGACTTTTATTTCAAAATAAGAGTTTTTTGTTTTGCAGTAACACCAGTGACACGACTCCTGGGGAACTTTCATTATAGATTTTATAATATTTATTTCTTTTCTTTGTCATTTAAATCATATATTCCATAGTCATGTGGAGATTATTGCAGTTAGAATTGCCTCAGCCACACACACGACTGTGGGGACGAGCTCTTCTGTGGTGCCTGGAGCACTATATGGTCGATATATGGTCAAGAAGGTGAAACTGTTAAAATATCTTATTGTTTTATTATGAAATATAAATAAATTGTAACCTTAACATGTTTTTTTTTAGTGTAATATGTCTGTAAACACTAGGGACACAAAACTGGACGTTTCTGTGGAATGACCCTTTAACAGAAACAATTGGAGTGGCTGTTGACTTCTAGTGTTTGTTAGCACCATTAGCTTGACATCAAACCGCACCTGGTCATGTTCCTCATAACGTTCATATTCCATAAGCTCCATTCAGAAGCTGGGCGTCGTGTGAGGCTGTAGCTCTTCTCTCCAGTCTAATAGACGGTGATGTCATTTTAAACCCTTATAATAAAAGAAGCTGAACTCAGTTTGTTTTTCTACTGAAAGTCGAGCCGTTTTTCCCCAAATCTGGGCTCTAAACTATAAACAGACGGCGTCTCTTCAGTGATCTGCTCTGGAAACATCACTTTTAGAGAACAACACAAAGAGCGGCGGAAATTTTTGGCTCTCAGCAGTAAATTGTGAGCATGTAGTGATATGTGGAGATCATAAAACACACGTTCTGTTCATTTCAGGGGAACTTTTACAAATAAATAAAATCAAATAAAATGAATTACATTTCTTTCATGCAGATACTGAACAATTTGCCTTAAGATTTGGTCGTGTAACTTCAGATGGACAAACCAAAATAGACCCTGGAGAATAAGGAGTTAATATGGAGATTTCTCTGAGCCACATTGTGGGAACGTTCTGGTGGAATATTTGTGCCCATCGTCCTCATTTCCCTCTCCGCTCTCCCTAGGGTGATTATGAGCTTGGAGCCACAGCCAGCAGTTGTCTGCCGATGTCTTTGTGATCGCTTACAGAGGCTTTCTTTCTCCAACGCAGACAGGCAGAGGAGAAGTTCTGTAGATCAGAGAAGAACCTCTGTCTCCATTCACAGCTAACGCGATCCAATTTGGCTTCGCCTTTCTGCACCGTGCCTCCTCACGTCCTAATGCTAGCATGCTTTAAACGACTGCCCTACTTTCCTGCATGGGGTGGAGCGCTCCTCTGCATTTTGTTCTCCGGGAACCCTGGACCGCTGTGCAGGATGAGACTGACAGGTACAAGAGAAGTAGGAGAAGGATGTGATCAGAGGAGGGTCTGATGTGGAATCAAGTGAGAGGAAGGTGTTTGATCCCCCTTTTACAACCAGGAACTACAGCAAGGAGACCGTGGCAGCACAGGAGAGTACAACTGTAAAACAACAGGGCTAGAGGTAATAACCTGTGACAGACATTAATATCCTTTAGCACCAGAGGAGCGAGGGATGAAACCTCGCCTCTGCATCCTTCGCCCTTGAGGTATAATTCCACCATTTGGTAGAGTTATGGTCCAGCTATCAATGGAACATGTACTTTGTAGACCATCAGAGTTTCCTCTTTGGCCTTCAAGGGCAAAGCAATTGCAGGGCGAACCAATCCTTTTCCTGGAGATCAACAGCCCTGCAGAGTTTCGTTCCGACCCCAGTCTAACACACCTGATCCATGCAATGAATGCCTTCGGGGGAGCTGGATAGTAGGCTGGTAGATCTCCAGGACCTGGATTGGGTGTTGGATGTTTGCTTTTTTTGAGTTTTGAGCTGGAGCCACGAGTCTAATGTAGCAATTAATGTTATACAAGTCAGTGGTTCCCTATCCTTGTCCATGAGGACCCCTGTCCTGTGCGTATTGTGTGCCTGGCTCCGAACACACCTGATCCAACGAATCTGCTAATTAACAAGCCCCTCCTGAGTTGAAGTGGGTGTGTTTTGGCAGGAAAACACAAAAATGTGCAGCACAGTTGGGAACCACTGATACAAGTACAGTACCCCACCAGTTATTTTACATGGAGTATTGGTGATACAGTATTGATTACATGAACTACCACAAGTTTCTGTGGGTTTAGAACCGTCTGAGGTGCAGCTTAAGCAAACTGAGAAGGGCCTGTTGCCTTTTTTGTGTTGCTGGCTGCCTTTTATTTTAGACTGCCATTAAAATTTCATACCTGCTTTCACTGCCGCTAAGAGCGTGAGGCAGAGAGGGCTGTCAGATGCCACTGACACAGACATCGACCCCCTGTCACTAGGGAGCCGGCCTGCCCAGCTGTGCTCCGAACAGAGTTAGAGAGAAAGACCGAGAATAGAAGAGATTTATGAACTTGTGTTTATGATTTGATTCCTTCTCCGCATTTTGCTTGGTCTGTCTAGGAATGTCAGAGCAATACAACAACAATAGAACCTTCCTCCACCGCCGTGAGGACAACCGTACCCAAATTTCTGATATTCCGTTTAAATTCCTGCAGTTCAGACATCAAGCTCACACGAATGAGATGGTCGGGATGGGTGGTGGAAAAGTGGAACGCTCGCTGTCCACCTGTTCTATTATGAGCTAGTGTTGCCGGCGATATGCCCACTTCACTGCGGCACTGTCTTATTTTTTCCGTCCAGATGTAAGCGGTGCCCTTCCTGGGCCAAAACTGCTGATGCTCCACTTGGAGAAATGGGCAATTAAAATTAGTGCAGGGAACAGGGGAGCAGTGGCACAGTTGTTGGACGGTTTTGGGAAAAGACCATGAACAGAGACAAACAAGCTACACTTCAAGCAGTAAAACAGGGCTTTACTGTAAACCCAGAGCCAAAAGTGTTGTGTAGCAAGAACGAGGATAGGAATAAACATTTGGTGCCCGTATCCGGCCTTTTAATATTTCAACTGCTTAAATATTTTTTTAATTTCTGCATAATTCAGTGTTTGAGTTATAAACAAAGCCATTTGGTGTGAAATGGGTGATTGTAGAGACTCAGATGTCTTCAGTGGTGGTGATGGGAACCAGGGGTCACCATGACTACAACACAAATATACACCAGAAGGTCTTCGGTTTGATGCCCTGAGCCGACAGTATGTGACTGAAGTGCCCTTGAGCAAGACATCCAAGCCCCAAGTGCTCCCCGGGCGCTGTGGACAGGCTGCCAACCACGACGGGCAAGTGTGCTCACTGCTCACTAGTGTGTGTGTGTGTGTGTGTGTGTGCTCATTAGTGTGTATGTGGTGTTTCACTGCACGGATGGGTTAAAATTTCCCCGCATCTTAAAAGTGTCCGTTTCCGTTTGTGGTAAAGTGAGAAGTAAAAACGTTCAAATGGCTCGAGCGTCTCCTACAGCTGTCAGAGTGGTTGCTTAGCAACGGCATCTCAGCGGAGGGATACAGTTTGTGATGTTATGGTGAAATAACAGCACAGTTAGAACGCTCAACCAGTCGGCTCGCGTGGCTGGAACGATCTGTTGTATAAAGATTTAGAAGCTAGAACATTACCATTATCTTAAAGGTGTGTTTTACTTTTCTTCATTTTTTGACATTTATGGCCTGAACAGAAGGCCAAGCAGATTAGCCACGGCTCAGAAGGATGGGATTAATATGTGCTGGATTAGTGATGAAGCGTTTATTTAGATGCATCTCTGAAAACGAAGCGTTACGAACACATTACATAATGCAGAGGACATTTATGCTCTCGTGTTCTGTGGAGATTGAACTGAGGGACGACAGTCAGAGTGATGAACCGCAGTAGTGCTCAGGAAAGGAGCGGCTGTTGGCTTTAATCAGGACGGATTAGCATTTGAACAGTTATTAAGTGACACTGCGACTTTGCAGCGTAGTTCAATGAGATTATCTTGTTTTTATGCTGCTGTAATTCAATCGTGCGCTTTGTGTAGAGCAAATGAACACCGCACATCTTGCTGGATGTTCTGCTTCACCGTAGTGGACACTAGCACACTTATAGCAAAGCTTCACAGGGTGCTATGGGTGCACAAACTCATGACCGGTTTTGCTTACAAGCCTCTAGAACGTAGGAACATTATTGGTAAAATTGTATATTTTTTGAGCAACAAATTTGACTTTACACTCAGCGACTGGAGTTTGGTTGAACGGTGACCAAATATTAGTGCCCAAAAGTGATGCAGGGTCAGGGGAGGTGCAGGAAATGAGACAGTAGATAGCTAGAGGCATTTCACAGACAGCCAGCTTTGCTTTGGAAAAATGCGACAGTGAGAGAGGAGAGAGCAGATAGCTGAGCCGATTGCATAAGCGAATTCGCCAGCTTGCTCTACTTTGGACAAAATGCGAGAAAACATAGAAAATAGCTAGGAGCTTATCACAATGTCAAGTCAGCTGGTTAGCATTACTTTAGAAAAAGGAGAGAACGAGACAGCAAATAGCTCCCCTGATAGCAAGAGGGTGGTGGACCACTGTCGGTCCGCTAAGCCCACCACTTTTACCGCATTTGGCTGACGCTCTTATCCAGAGCGACTTACAACTTGATCATTTTACACAGGGAGGCCAAGGTGGTGTTAGGAGTCTTGCCCAAGGACTCTTATTGGTATAGTGTAGGGTGCTTACCCAGGCTGGGATTGAACCCCAGTCTACAGCGTAGAAGGCAGAGGTGTTAACCACTACACTGTCCAACCAGTGTTTAAGCAGAGTCATAGCCACTTATCATCACTCATTTTCCATTTACAGCCCAATTTACTGATTTTTCCCTTCCTTCCTTTCTTTAGTTATATTTTGGAAATTAGTGTAGCAAGTAATTTTAATCCAGCTCAGCGTCAGCAACATTTTCTATAAAATCATTTTGTATCAGGCCTAGTTATTTATCTAGTTTTTTTTTTCTCTCAGTTGTTTATCCAAGTTTAATTTCCAAAATAAAAGTCTCCATGCATTTAAAATCTGGGTGGTCCAATGGTGGACAGTCAGCGGGGTGCCGACCTAATTAAGCCAGAGGACCGATCTATGATCGCTATCTGGGTCGGAACCTTACATAATAGCAAGTTAGCCAGGTAGCTATGCTGTAGGAAAATGAGACAGAAGACAGTTAGGAGCCTATTGCAATGGCGAGTTACCAGCTATCTAGAAAACACAGAAAATAATTAGGGGTCTATCACCATATCAAGTCAGCTAGCTAGCACTGCTTTAGAAAAACATGAGGTGCCAGATCGCTGAGCCTACTTCATTTACGATACCTAATTCTCATGAATTTTACTGATGCATAATGAGGCGAGCATGTAGACTGGGTACCATGTGTGCTGCTCCCAATGTTAACATGCATTAAATGAAGCTAGTTTCCTGATTATTGAGTTTAATATAACGTGGGACGAGGGTAGGCACCACACTGCCATACATAAAAATCACGTGAGTGCCTTCAGACGATGTTCAGGAAGATAGTTCCATTATTTATGGAGCGCTGGAATCTCATTTGGAATGGCCTTGCACATCGCTTAGCCTAATTTAATGAAATAAATTAAGGACACATCAAAGGAAGACGCGGGGGCCTTTTGCGAGGAGCTCATCTCTCTGATTCAGGAGGCCAATCAGAGGGCTGTGGAGTCTTCATAACCCGAGTGTGTGAGCTGCGCGTAATGAGCACTCAGGTTGTTTACGTTGGGATGGGGGGGAAAGCTCCGCAGTGCTAATGAAAAGGCTGGGAAGAGCTAATCCGTTTCTGTCGAGCCGTCGCAGCCCTGACGTGAAGCGCGGTTCGCAAAGCTAATGTGTATTCATGAGGAACGGTTAGTGTACGAGGAGCTTGAGATGGTGTCTCGAGAGATGATAGGTTGCAGACGGAAGGCATGCGTCTGCCGCGGGCTAAAGAACTGACTG
Organism: Pygocentrus nattereri; assembly: GCF_015220715.1. Classification (NCBI taxonomy): domain Eukaryota; kingdom Metazoa; phylum Chordata; class Actinopteri; order Characiformes; family Serrasalmidae; genus Pygocentrus; species Pygocentrus nattereri. The sequence continues at coordinate 46,567,701 of NC_051216.1, forward strand.
CACCTCACTGCCTGTAGAGCATGAAGGGTGATGGGTGTTTATTCAATGAGTGCAAGGTTTAAGATCCTTTTACACCAGTCAGACCTAACATCCTGACCACCTCACTGTCCGTCTTATCAGCTCCGCTTACTGTATAGCTGCACTCTGTAGTTCTACAGTTACAGACTGTAGTCCATCTGTTTCTCTGATACTCTGTTACCCTGTTCTTCAGTGGTCAGGACCCCCATGGATCCTCACAGAGCAGGTACTATTTGGGTGGTGGGTCATTCTCAGCACTGCAGTAACACTGACATGGTGGTGGTGTGGTAGTGTGTGTTGCGCTGGTCTGAGTGGATCAGACACAGCAGAGCTGCTGGAGTTTTTAAACACCTCAGTGTCACTGCTGGACTGAGAACAGTCCACCAACCAAAAATATCCAGCCAACAGCGTCCAGCTGGCAGCGTCCTGTGACCACTGATGAAGGACTAGAGGATGACCAACACAAACTGTGCAGCAGCAGATGAGCTGTCGTCTCTGACTTTACATCTACAAGGTGGACCTACAAGGTAGGAGTGTCTAATAGAGTGGACAGTGAGTGGACACAGTGTTTAAAAACTCCAGCAGCACTGCTGTGTCTGATCCACTCACACCAGCACAACACACACTAAAACACCAACACCACCACGTCAGTGTTACTGCAGTGCTGAGAAAGATCCACCACCCTCTGACGTAAGCATGATACTGTGCTTTAATATTAATATTACTATAATCAATAGTAATCAATTTTAACAGTCAAGAGTCGATGCAGTTGAGTCTGAGTTGTGTCTTTGAGGCTGATGCGTTTTTACGCTGGTTCTAATGCAGCGTGAATAAAGAATGCATCCTCTGGCTGCAGTGAGGTCACTCTACTGAGGGTGGGACGCACCCCTCTGATTCCCAGGAGCCTAGAAATGTGGGGTTCATGTAGGTGGTATCCTCCATGCTCAAAGCAGCTTCCAGCTGAGCTTGGCTTTTATTCTCCTGGGGTCCAGAGGTTAACGGCTTCTCACGCGACCCCCATTGTTAGTATGGAAATGCGGGGTTAGGAGCTGCTAACCACAGAAAAGGTCAGAAAATGAGCAAGGAGAAAGTGAATTATTTATCACTATGGAGACCACATGAAGTTAGAAATAATGGTGTGCATGCTCTTAAAGTTGGAAACTTTTGGAAGCGAACATGTCTGGATCTTCACCTTCCGTTCTGGGATCAGAGACCGGAACGTTTTCAGCTCTTTTTCAGACTCTCAGCTGAACCTACCTTAGCAAAGAGACCAGAACATTCCCACTTGGTCTGTTATTATTTTCACTAGTACTTTTGGCTTCTCTGCAGACCCTTGAAGGGAGGGTGTTGGATCTGCCGCCAGCTGTCCTCTTTGCTTTGGAACGCTGGAGTTGTTGGAGCACTTTCTGTTTACTCTGAGAAGAAAAAGCGAGTGGGCCTTCTTCCTTTGGAAAAACTGATAGGACCATGGGCTGTCAGAAGTCTAATGGTTTTAGCACACTCTCTACGCTGCCTAGACGTTTGGAGGTTCTGGTCCGGCAGCGATTGCCAGCCCAGGGAGGTGGGTGGAGGATTAGGTAGAGGGTCAGCCAGGGGCCTCCATGTGCAGGTGTCAGTCTGCTGCAAGGTTACGTAACAGCTGAAAAGAAAGGAAATGAAGCGACCGCAATTTTGGGAGCATGCAGGGAACGTGTTGACCCGGTGGCGAAAGAATTTCAGCCAGTTCTGAAAAGCTGAGTGAGCCCGTTTCTTCTTTTGAGAGTTTGTGATGATCGTCTTGATCTCTAGTATCCATTTGGTTCCATGTCTACAGCCCTGTATTCATTTCTCAGTGTCGGGAAAAAGTAGCAGAAAAGACATTTAGCAGTAAATTATACAGAATCTTTAACAGTTAAAGAAAAATAAACAATAATAATAATAACATGAAATGTTTCAGTATTTAGTGAAAATTCTTATCTTCATTCCAGCTTCTGTTCGTTTCAGGATCCTCACTTTCAGCTCCTCAGAGAACCTGCAGACACGCCTCCAAAGCTCAGTCTGAGAAGCTGGTTGATGATTTTCTGAACTAATCAAACCCATTCAGTGGTGTTGAGGTCTGGACTCTGGGGCGGTCAGTCCATCGTTCAGCTTCTTTGTTTGGTGTGTCCGTCTCCTTTTCTCAGTGAGGTTCTTCTTGATCGGCTACACGTCCTTTCAGACCCACAGCGCAGCGCTGAGTGGTCTTCTCACAGTGGAAGGATGGACAGAAACACCTGTGGATGTTTTCAGATCTGAAGCAGCTTGATTTTCTCCTCTCTCTCAGAGATCAAAGCTTTCAGTCCTGTTTATCTGATGGGGGCAGTTTTGGGGGCTACCAGCTCCTCCAGGTGGTTGTTAGGAGACACATTTTCTCTGTAGCTTTAATCAGTTTTTGATCTCCAGTTTTAGAAACTCTTAATGTTTCACTAATTTTTATTTGTCCTTCTAATCTCCTCAGAAACATCTCCTGAAAAATGATTAAATAAATGGTCTCTGGTCTCTGTAATTTGCAAGATATTGTGCTGTCTAATAAGCAAGTGCTACTAGCTGCACTGCTTACAATGTGTAAAATGAAAAACATCAAGTCTATTTTTGTTAGGCTGGCTGACGGTTTTCCTTTCAGTCTGGATTATTAGGATATGGAAATAGAAGTACTGCTGAACATTTTACTTCATTGCAACCTTGTAAATGGTTCCTTCCTGCAATGGAAAACATCTTTGTTATTAGCCTAATAACTTCATCTTGGCCTGTGGAAGGTCTCCTGGCGTGGAAGTGCAGCATGCCTGTTCAGAGTAAACACCAGGTTACGGCATTCACTTCTATAGCTGCTCTGTAAAGGGAGATGGTGTAGGATATCAGGGTGAGGGTCAAGTTTAGGCTGGCATCCTATCTCGATGGTCTCTTTGTCCAGCTGCAAATGCTTAGCCCAGGGGTCTGCAACAAGCAACTCTTTTACTGCCCTGTTTTGGCTCCACAGCTGAATGAGGTTTGTAGTTAAAAATAAAATAATCCTCCTCTACAGTAAAATAAAGCTCTGCTGATCCTTCAACACAGTTTAACAGTAAACGGTCTTAAACGCTGGAGTTAATGTAGAACTGCTGATTCACCCTTTAACCCTGAAGATCAGCGCAGACGGCTGGTCACCATAGCAACGTAGACAACAGTCTCGCCCAGCTAGTAGCTACGAAACGGCAAAGAGAGAGATTTAAGACGGACATCGATTAATCTGGAGACGAATGGACTGATTAGTGTTTATAGTCACTCCAGCTGGTTTCCTGATACGTTTAATCTGCATCGAGAAACTCAAACGCTAAAAGGTCACAAAGCTGAAGTCGCTTCTCATTCGCCAGCTTTTTATTTTAATTCTCCCGTTCCACCTTAAATGGTGAAGCAGTTACATTCTGGTGTCTCAGGCACCAGTTAAGTTTGAACAGGAAAATTCGAGAGAAAAACGACTTCAGCCTCGTAAAAAAGTAGAACATTGAGAGACGTTTTACACGAAACTCTTCTACTTTTGGAAACGTTTCTGCTGGAGATGTGAGAAAAGTGTCTTGAGTTTTCGCTTGTGTTAAATTTGTTTACCTATACAAACACATCAGCACATACTAAGACATATTTACAGCCAAGATGGTGTACGTAAAATATTGACTCCCAAGGTGGTTTGATTTTTGCTGAAAGGATATAATGGCTATTAACATTTGAGTTGTGACCCCTGGCTTAGGCAATACCAAAGAGACTGATATAAAACTCACTGCTACATGAAAGTGGCACTACATCTGTTGTTAACATGCTCACGGTGCTGTGCGGTAGTGTGTAGAGGTTTTACAGTTTAACAACAAGAAAAAAGCCAATTCTGATAATGAATCTTGAAGGTGGGAGGACATTTGAAACCGACTTGCTTTGAGGTGGGCTCATTTGAATAGCTCTTGTTTTCCCTCAACTGGTGATCTCAGTAGGAGGGCAGATATCCAACATTACTGATAAGAAGCCAAATGTCTTATTACAGCTGAATAATGGAAATAACTGTCTTTAAACCGCCGTTACAGGAAAATGGGTCACTCA
>NC_051216.1:46576798-46701798 GCF_015220715.1 Pygocentrus nattereri
GGCGGCACTGAATGTAGCTTTAACAGTAACTCAGGGTAAAGCTGTGCTTTATAGTGTTCCACAGTTTTTGTGCTATATAAATAAATATATATATAATTTAAATGTTTTTCAAAGAAGTCAACACAGATAAGAACCACTGAACCATGTAAGGAACAACCTAAGCCTTGAAATGTTTCCTTGAGTGTTCATGGAAGCTGGAATGTGCTGTTTCTGTTTGACTTCAGGAGTTGTGCTCTTCAGCTGAACTGTACTGAAACTTCATGACGGAAAATCATGCCAGCAGGTAGGAAAGGCTCCATGGAAACAAGAAGCGGGGAATCATGTTGGTCCGCAAGCTGGAAAAATGCCTTTTCTTTTCTGCAGTTGCCAGGGCAACACTCGAGTTACAGCTTATTCGCATATTGTGATAGCCGTGATATGGCCAACCATGTGACCTACAGTTAGCCGATAACATGAGTCACAGGTGTAACAGGACGCCATTGGTGCTGTTTTATTGCTTAACATCTTCCGTGGATTTAATGAGAGATGAATGCTTTTTGACCCACAGGCCAAAAAGACTGTAGGATGTCACTGCTTTTTGAACAAAACCTTGTATCTCAATTACACGTTTATACAAATATATCATATCTCCAAAATGGAAACTTTACAGGAGAAGGAAAAAACCTACTTTACTTTCAATGGAAGTCAATGGAACCAGAATTTTTTCCAAGTCATTTTGGGCCGTTTCTTTTGGTCCATTCATCGTGAAATTTACATACACAGTAAATTACAAGAGGTGTTTTCAAATTACGTCAAAAAGGGAAAAACGACAAAAATGGGCATTTTCTACTGAAACAGTGATATTCTATTTTGGTCATTTTCATTTTTTACCCTGTGTCCAGATTTCTTGACGAGTGGACCAGTAGAAAAGGTCCAAAACGGCTTCAGTTAAAATGTCCTTACATTCATTTAGATTGAAACTTAAGCAGCATTCGTTCTGTATAGCACCAAAAAACGTTCTTCTATTGTTACGATGTTGTTTTTTCCAAAAAGGTTCTATATAGAACCATATACCAAGCATTCTCCATCAATCTGAAGAACCATTTTCCATGCAAAGAACCCTTTCATCATGCAAATGTTTTTTTTGAGTGTTCATGGTTCTATGCACTGGTCCATTTCTCGATCATCAAGGTACAAACAGTGTAGATGTTCCCTCAAAGGTTCTACAGTGGTTCTAGGGTCTGATTGTGGAGCTTAAATCAGTTCCTCCAGGTGAAAAGTTGGTATTTGTTCCTTTTCATAACTGAATGATTTAAAACGGAGCAGTAGAGTAAAAGCCTGGAGGCGAGGCGAGGCGGGGTGTGTGGAGTCAGTCCAGCTTAGAACAGATAATTTCAGTGGATTATGGTTCAGTGATGTTCCCTGACTGAAGGGACTGAGATGGAGCCTTGAGGGGACCACCCCAGTGACAAGAGGGGCACTGACCCAGAGACAGTCTAGTACCTTTATTTCTGTGTATACAACTATTTTCTTTACTAGAGAACCCTTGATCTTTTGCAGAGTGTAGAGCATAATAGATCTTTTGGTAATCGTTATTGTGATATTGTGCTGATATTGCAGAAGGCTGAAATATGCAAATTAGCCTTAAAAAAACACAGAACTGCATTTATTTTATTCATTCTCACAGTTTCTGTGGCCCTGAGGATAAAATGAGGCATTTACATGATCCAGGAAGAATAAATAAGTTTGGTTAAAATATTGCAGGCCAGTTTTTAACCGTATCCCTGCATGATCATGACCGTTTATGGCTGATTCCAGCTCCGATTCCTTTATAGCCAAATTGCGGATTTGTGGGCCAGGATTTATTTGGCTTTTTATTTCTTCTTTTTTGTAGCATGTAATGTCCTAAGTAAAGGGTCATTCTACATAAATGTCCAGTTTTGTGTCCCTAGTGTTTACAGATATATTACACTTAAAAAAACATGTTAGGGTTACAGTTTATTTATATTTTATAATAAAACAATAAGTTATTTTAACAATTTCACCTTCGTGAGCCCCAATTGATCAATATTGGTTTTTAAATCAGCCATATAGAACTCCAAGCACTTCAGAAGAGCTCGTCCCCACAGTCGTGTGTGAAGGCTGAGGCCGTATTTTGAAGAAAAAATAGCTTTTCAGCAATTTTAACTGCAATAATCTCTACATGACTATGGAATATATGACTTAAATGACAAAAAAAACAAACGTTATAAAATATGTAATAAAAGTCTCCCAGGAGTCGTGTCACTGGTGTTACTACGTAACAAAAAACTCTTATTTTGAAATAAAAGTCACGCCGATGACGTCACCCGACCTCCTTTGACCTGTTTTCTGAGGATCTATGGAGAAAAGCTCATGGTGAGTCCACTGTGTCTCTCAGTTCTCAGAGATCTTCTCATTCAGCTCATGGCCTCATATGAAGCTTCTAGCTGACGTCACTGGTGTGACCGACTTTATTCTGAGGTCACTGTGAAAAAATAGAATAGAAATGGATTAAATTCCATATTTTAGTGGACGTTCCCTGATTGACAGCGTGTGGTTTGATGTTCTGTAGCAGAGATTTTGTAAAATGCGTTGCTCATTAAAAACGTCTCTGGCGTTTCCTTTGTTATGTGTAACACCGATGACGACCAGTAACACCAGTGACTCCTATGGACTGATGGAAAACGTTTGGAGACGTTTCTGTAGAACGACCCTAAATAAAGTGTCTCCAGTAGAAATTACCATGATGCTGCTACACAAAAGGACTCCTTACGAAGTGAATATTTCTACTTGAATTATTGTTATTGAAGTAAATCTTCGTGATGTATTTTGTGACAAAACAAAACAAAAAAAACATGAATTTACTGGAATATAAGTGATACTTTGTTGTGATACCTTTTTGATCCCACAACTGGGGAGATTCCACCTCTGCATTTAACCCATCCGTGAAGTGAAACACCACATACACACTAGTGAACACACACACTAGGGGGCAGTGAGCACACTTGCCCGGAGCGGTGGGCAGCCCAATCTGCAGCGCCCGGGGAGCAGTTGGGGGTTAGGTGTCTTGCTCAAGGACACCTCAGTCATGGACTGTCGGCCCTGGGGATCAAACCGGCGACCTTCCGGTCACAGGGCCAGATCCCTAACCTCCAGCCAACGACTGCCCCTATAATAATAATATAATAATAATATGCATGCTATATGTTAGCGCAGGCTGTGGCCAGCGGGTTATGGAGGTAACTGCTAGCCCCAGAGTTGCTATAGCGTGAAGCTTTGCCTGAATAACGTAACGTTGGGATCGGTAACTCATATTTGTGTTACATTTTCAGATACAGTGAGTGATCTTTTATTCCAAGTTCATTATAGCAGCCAGAGTAGCAGATGCAGTGCTAACATACATTACTTCATAAATTTGCAACACAGATGGGCTGAAATTGCTTGTTGGAAGCAAAAATCGTCCGATTCCAATCATGCCACCCCCTTATTGTAAGCCGAAATATGCAGCAGAGTGAGACCACAACATGGTTCATTGTTCTTATTCTGAAGCCCAACCTCAGTATTTGGATCCACATCGGTTCAGATGTTCTCCGCTGCTCTTTATTTGTCCATATCATGCTCCGGGATCAGCAGAGGAGACGTCTTATTGCATTTGACTTTGCCTACTGCTGGCGCTCAGATGACCTCCCACTGACGCAGGCTCTTCTCGGCAGGGCAGATAATGAGAAACGGGGTGGAGGGAGGCGTTTACGAGCGCTAGAGCTGCTACACCACAGCTAAGATATTTCCATAGTGCTGGAAGGCGGAGGAACGGGAAGTGGGCCTTGCTTGGACGGTTTCACTCAGGGGACACTCATACACTGATCACTGGAGTGAGACCTCACTATATATCTGTTTTTATGAACTCCGGTAGAGAGCTGAGGTCTTGTCCCTGGTGCTACTGAGTCTGCAGTGTGTTTTAAGGCTGCAGCTAACAGTTATTTTAATGAGTGGTTAACCTAGAAGCTATTTCTCAGAATAATAGACTAGTCTAATTGCAGAAAAATGTTTTATTTATATGTATATATATAAACTGACTACACCAGTTTGCAAATTATTCACTTACCAATATAATCAATAGGCCTACCAGATTGCAGTCTGCCAGATTGACTGTCGTGTAAGCGTTATAAAGCATAATAGAGCACTTTAAGCTGTTTTTCAAGTCAGTGCCTCTGACTTTGAGGACTAATTGTTGTAGCCCTTGCGTGTATAACTGCCCACTGTCATGTCGAAGGTGCGTAGAGGTCACAGATGCTAGTCTTGGTCTGGAATGCTGCGGCTTGTTTTGGCTCGACAGGCAGCGGTCAGGTCCTCAAACATACGAGCAACCAGTGCGTGACGGCCGAGGTCACATACCTGCCGTCCTCCCGAAAACATGATGAAGTGTCTCAGCGAGCCTTGCCGTGTTTCCTTTTCCGTAGCCGGCAGTGCTAATCGACTCGTTCTGTTCCATCGTCCAGAATGCCATGGTTATTTTTACAACCAGACCAAAGTGTGAACCCGGCAGCATGCGGCTCACACTGTAAGCGCACGTCTCAGCTGGTGACGAGTTTCAGAGAGAGATGAGGGAAGTTCTCAGTGAGTCTGTCACTGTTAGGAAATTGTAGCTAACTGGCTGGGCCGTTGTCTTTACTGTAGCTGATGGTCATGAAAGGGTTAATTTTGCTCTAAACTCTGCTTTTGTCCTGGACTAACTGAATCATAGCGGTGGATACAGTCACTTTATCAGTCTTTACAGTCCAGTGAATGGATTGGTCATCATTAACAGCTTCATGGGCTGTATTTAAGATCGGCTCTGATGTTCAGAGAAGTGTTTAAGCGCCGGGTTCTCTGTTATTCATCACCAGGTGCATTTGCATGATAAAGCGTTTCGGCCCACGGCTCTCGCTGAAAGAGCCTTTTCCACTCTGACTCAGATTAACCTTTAAACCGGCATTTGATGAGAAGCAAAGGACCTCAGTTTTAGCAACTTGTTCTGATCTTTGGCTACGGACAGAAAAAAAAAGGATGAAACAGCGTCTTCGGTGCTCCCATCCAGCTTTGAGGCTATTTTCAGGGCGATAGTAAGACATGGGGGGTGGGCAACGTAACGATATGTTAAATTTAATTGTAATAAATTATGTTACGACACTCTTTTCTAGCTGTATGGTGGTATGGACAGTACTTTGAGACCGCTGAACAACTGCATGGATCATAAAACAGACAGATTGTAGAGATTAATGTGCATAAACTGCATAGTAACTAGTGATAGTAAAGTAGCTAACTGGGTCTGAATTTTTAATTTATTATTTTATTTTTGTATTTGATATATATCATATAGCCGTATCGCCCCCTACACAGTCTGTCAGAGTGACTGTGTGGATCATATGAACATTATAGAGCTTTTTAAATGAAGCAGTAGAAGCCGTATCGCCCCCTACGCTTCCTGTAGTGTATTACAGTCTGTCAGAGCGACTGTGTGGATCATATGAACATTATAGAGCTGTTTAAATGAAACAGTAGAAGCCGTATCGCCCCCTACGCTTCCTGTAGTGTATTACAGTCTGTCAGAGCGACTGTGTGGATCATATGAATGTTATAGAGCTTTTTAAATGAAACAGTAGAAGCCGTATCGCCCCCTACGCTTCCTGTAGTGTATTACAGTCTGTCAGAGCGACTGTGTGGATCATATGAACATTATAGAGCTTTTTAAATGAAACAGTAGGAGCCGTATCGCCCCCTACGCTTCCTGTAGTGTATTACAGTCTGTCAGAGCGACTGTGTGGATCATATGAACATTATAGAGCTTTTTAAATGAAACAGTAGAAGCCGTATCGCCCCCTACGCTTCCTGTAGTGTATTACAGTCTGTCAGAGCGACTGTGTGGATCATATGAACATTATAGAGCTTTTTAAATGAAACAGTAGAAGCCGTATCGCCCCCTACGCTTCCTGTAGTGTATTACAGTCTGTCAGAGCGACTGTGTGGATCATATGAACATTATAGAGCTTTTTAAATGAAACAGTAGAAGCCGTATCGCCCCCTACGCTTCCTGTAGTGTATTACAGTCTGTCAGAGCGACTGTGTGGATCATATGAACATTATAGAGCTTTTTAAATGAAACAGTAGAAGCCGTATCGCCCCCTACGCTTCCTGTAGTGTATTACAGTCTGTCAGAGCGACTGTGTGGATCATATGAACATTATAGAGCTTTTTAAATGAAACAGTAGAAGCCGTATCGCCCCCTACGCTTCCTGTAGTGTATTACAGTCTGTCAGAGCGACTGTGTGGATCATATGAACATTATAGAGCTTTTTAAATGAAACAGTAGAAGCCGTATCGCCCCCTACGCTTCCTGTAGTGTATTACAGTCTGTCAGAGCGACTGTGTGGATCATATGAACATTATAGAGCTTTTTAAATGAAACAGTAGAAGCCGTAACGCCCCCTACGCTTCCTGTAGTGTATTACAGTTTAGCTCATTTTCCATGCTTGGCGTTCCGAGCTGAAGCTTTCTTGCTGTAAACTTTAATAACGTTTTGCCGCACTTGCTTGATGAATCAGTTTCATCTTAGTCTTCATCTCCTTCTCACACTCTTAGCATGAGAAAAGGTGCATCAGGATGGATGGGAAAGTTTCAGCGTGCAAAACATAACATCCTTTTTCACTTCCAGCGTTGGCTGAGGCAGTGGGATAAACCGGATGTAGATTTTTTTGGGAGCCAAAACAAGTCCAGACTTGCTCTGTACTGTACAGCCACAAAAATGAATGGACTACAAAGCGTCGTCCGGACTTTTTCCACTTTAAATAAACAATAAGCACGGCTAAAGTCCTCCTCTGATTTTGCCGTAGATGCTGTCACTATGGTAACATTGCGCCATGGCAACACCAGAAGATCCTGGTGATGCCGCGACCATTAAATAAGTAATTATTGCGTTTTTTTGCCGATACTGATAAATTTGTGGCTCAGCCGATACTGTCTGACAACTCGTATATCAGTCCGGCTCTAGTGACTGCATCGCTTGGTCAGGGCTTTATGCCGCCTGGCCGTCAGTGTCTCTCAGCAGGTTCGTCCTGTGAACAGGTGCGGTGGGTAGTGGACCGTGTGGACTGCGCAGCGGTCATTAAAAGCCGTCTCGTGTGCAGGCTTTCCACTTCATCCTGCTGAGACTCGTTACGCCACTCTCTCTCGCTCAGCTCAGCCGCAGGACTGTGTCCAACCTAAATGCCCACAGGCCAGACAGACGGAAGTGGAGACTTTTCCTTTTGGCTGGTTTGAGGGCCTGTGGTCGGGTGTCCAGTGTTAGCGTGGTTTCAGAGACTGCTTGTGGCCCGTCTAGACGGGTAGCTACAGTACACTTTCAAACAGAAAACACCTCTCAAAATAACACCTCTGACCAACAAAGGTGGAGACTTTTCTTCTTAAAACCCACCGACTTTCAGCCGTGCTCTCTTATCTGGGGTTTGTTCTTAGGTAAGAACAGAATCTACACACAGTCACGAGAACGAAGGTGAGAGCAGTTCTGTGCTTTAAGAACACGTCACGAATCTGACGGAGACGACGTCTGAGACCCTTTCTCATGAACACATTACTGGGTCTACATGAGTCAGACAGTGATCAGATTTCTGCTGCACAACCAGCCAATAAATTCACAGAAGACGTCACGTAAAACTCAAACTTCACACCGTGGCTTTTTTTAACATATCTCACCACTTTACCTGAAAATATGAACAAACATCATCTAGAAGATGAATAATATTAAAATCCTTAATTTCGTCAAGCATGTATTTGGTTTCAGTGTCACTACTAAAGTGTTCTGCGGCGTCTCGCGGCGACGCTGCTCGCTTATTTCCGGTACCGCCGTCTGTTTTCGCGCATGCTCAGTCTGAGAAATACGAGAGAAATCAGAGTAAGAGCTCACAGCACTGAGAAATCTGATTACTGAGCTCAAATCCAGCCTCTTCATCAGACGTCTAGACTTTGATCTAAGAACTCGGACTGTGCTGTTTACACGACCATTTGAATAATCAGATAACTGCAGAAATCTGATGATCAGATTATGTACACATACTTACTGTATTTCACTGAAACAACACACCTGACTCAGTTTGACTCAGTTTGACTCTTTTCTCACTGGGACATTCTGGTAGCGTTTGTTTAGGAGTGTATATCATAAAAACGCTCTTCCCTGCTGCTGCGCACTGAAAAGCGCTGCTCATGTTCAGACCGAGAGGCATCCTGCCCTAAAAATACGTGTTTGGTCTGCTCGCTGTTGTTATGAGGCCGGAGTCAGCTGGGTCTTGCGGAAGATTACAGACACAAAGGGAAATGAAAGGCCTCGCTCGGACATTCTTGCCGGTGATGATTCATAAAAAACGCTCGCTGCTTTTATTTTTTTTCCCGCCCTAGTACATCTAACGGGACTAAGTGGTCTGGAATTATGGGTTACCTCGGCTGCTCACATGACATTACTGGCAGCGGCGGCAGTGTTGCTGTAATCGGAGCTCCGTAATTAGGAGCTGAGAACTCAGCATGTGTACACACTGCACATTAGTGCACACATGCGCGCACACACACACACACACACACACACACTCACACACATGCTTACACACTCACACACTTACGCACACACACACATACTGGCACACATGCACACACACACACGCACACATACTTACACACACACACACACACACACATACTCACACACATGCGCACACACAAACACATACACACGCACATACACACACACACACACACATGCTCACACGCACGCGCACACACACACACACACACTTACACACTCACACACATGCTTACACACTCACACACTTACGCACACACACACATACTGGCACACATGCACACACACACACGCACACATACTTACACACAAACACACACACACACATACTCACACACATGCGCACACACACATGCTCACACACAAACACACATACACACACACACACACATGCTCACACGCACGCGCACACACACACATGCACCCATGTGCACACACACACACACACACACACATACTCACACACAAGCATGTATGCTCACACACACGCCCACACACACATACTCACACTCACTCACACACGCACACACGCCCAAACACACACATACTTACACACACACACACACATACATGCACACACACACACTTTCTCACACACACACACAGGGAGGAAGTTCTGCAGAAACTCCTCCGTCCATGGTTCTCTGAAACAGTACAAGAACTGCAGACTTCTGAAAGGTTTTATGGAGCGTAGCGGGGGTTGCCATTGAACGCCGTTTCCGTGGCAACCCGTGGTTGCCATGTGCGAGCAGCATAGTAGAAGCGATGTAGCTCAGTCAGCGCCAGCCGGGCGAACCTCCAGCTGTCCTGTGTGAGTGAGGTCATCACTCAGCTGTGCAGGAAAACACAGACTTTAAGCAGCGCGACAAAAAGCCGTTTAATTGACCTGGTTTATCATTTTCACATCAAAGTCAAATTTTGGGATCCCCGCTCCAAAGTGTCGCATCACTGTTTTTAATAAACTAAAGCATTCTGTAGACAAATGACTGAGAAAGATGTTCTAATACAAGGACCTGTAGGAGGCTTTATAATGTTCATATGATCCACACAGTCGCTCTGACAGACTGTAATACACTACAGGAAGCGTAGGGGGCGATACGGCTTCTACTGTTTCATTTAAAAAGCTCTATAATGTTCATATGATCCACACAGTCGCTCTGACAGACTGTAATACACTACAGGAAGCGTAGGGGGCGATACGGCTTCTACTGTTTCATTTAAAAAGCTCTATAATGTTCATATGATCCACACAGTCGCTCTGACAGACTGTAATACACTACAGGAAGCGTAGGGGGCGATACGGCTTCTACTGTTTCATTTAAAAAGCTCTATAATGTTCATATGATCCACACAGTCGCTCTGACAGACTGTAATACACTACAGGAAGCGTAGGGGGTGATACGGCTTCTACTGCTTCATTTAAAAAGCCTCTATAATGTTCATATGATCCACACAGTCGCTCTGACAGACTGTAATACACTACAGGAAGCGTAGGGGGCGATACGGCTTCTACTGTTTCATTTAAAAAGCTCTATAATGTTCATATGATCCACACAGTCGCTCTGACAGACTGTAATACACTACAGGAAGCGTAGGGGGCGATACGGCTTCTACTGTTTCATTTAAAAAGCTCTATAATGTTCATATGATCCACACAGTCGCTCTGACAGACTGTAATACACTACAGGAAGCGTAGGGGGCGATACGGCTTCTACTGTTTCATTTAAAAAGCTCTATAATGTTCATATGATCCACACAGTCGCTCTGACAGACTGTAATACACTACAGGAAGCGTAGGGGGCGATATGGCTTCTACTGTTTCATTTAAAAAGCTCTATAATGTTCATATGATCCACACAGTCGCTCTGACAGACTGTAATACACTACAGGAAGTGTAGGGGGCGATACGGCTTCTACTGTTTCATTTAAAAAGCTCTATAATGTTCATATGATCCACACAGTCGCTCTGACAGACTGTAATACACTACAGGAAGCGTAGGGGGCGATACGGCTTCTACTGTTTCATTTAAAAAGCTCTATAATGTTCATATGATCCACACAGTCGCTCTGACAGACTGTAATACACTACAGGAAGCGTAGGGGGCGATACGGCTTCTACTGTTTCATTTAAAAAGCTCTATAATGTTCATATGATCCACACAGTCGCTCTGACAGACTGTAATACACTACAGGAAGCGTAGGGGGCGATACGGCTTCTACTGTTTCATTTAAAAAGCTCTATAATGTTCATATGATCCACACAGTCGCTCTGACAGACTGTAATACACTACAGGAAGCGTAGGGGGCGATACGGCTTCTACTGTTTCATTTAAAAAGCTCTATAACGTTCATATGATCCACACAGTCGCTCTGACAGACTGTAATACACTACAGGAAGCGTAGGGGGCGATACGGCTTCTACTGTTTCATTTAAACAGCTCTATAACGTTCATATGATCCACACAGTCGCTCTGACAGACTGTAATACACTACAGGAAGCGTAGGGGGCGATACGGCTTCTACTGTTTCATTTAAAAAGCTCTATAATGTTCATATGATCCACACAGTCACTCTGACAGACTGTAATACACTACAGGAAGCGTAGGGGGCGATACGGCTTCTACTGTTTCATTTAAAAAGCTCTATAATGTTCATATGATCCATGTTGTGGCTTATTGGTTGACCGCAGTAGACCGATGGCTACTGAGCGTAGCAGAGTTCACTATCACCATGGTTACACTAGGAGGCAAGGTGAACATTATGACTGTTTTGTGGTGTGGGAGAAGCGTTCAGCTGCTGGGTGTTTCATAATGGAATTTATAATTCCTGAAACAGGATCCTGCAGCTTCTCTTTCCTCATTTTTGCTATTATTTCGCTTTAGCTCTTTCCAGGTAGCCACCCGCTGATTTATTATGACCAACCGATGAGGAACCATAACTCTTTGTTCACAATTACTCCTGTCTGCTCGGATATTATAGCGAGGCCCCATGTCTCATAAACATAGAGTCTGTAAGAGTGTGTGGTGATGGTGGAACAGGAGCTGGCCAGTATACTGACCCCTGGGGCACTCTTGGGAAAAGACTGCTAATGGTGTCCTGTGGCCAGAACATTACATCAGTGTCTTCAACAGGGCTACAATGGTTAATCAACAGATACAGTGACATTGTTTATGGAAAAATATTGATGCATTGCTATACATTGCTGGACCTGTCGGGGCCTTTATAATGTTCATGTGATCCACACAGTCGCTCTGACAGACTGTAATACACTACAGGAAGCGTAGGGGGCGATACGGCTTCTACTGTTTCATTTAAAAAGCTCTATAATGTTCATATGATCCACACAGTCGCTCTGACAGACTGTAATACACTACAGGAAGCGTAGGGGGCGATACGGCTTCTACTGTTTCATTTAAAAAGCTCTATAATGTTCATATGATCCACACAGTCGCTCTGACAGACTGTAATACACTACAGGAAGCGTAGGGGGCGATACGGCTTCTACTGTTTCATTTAAAAAGCTCTATAATGTTCATATGATCCACACAGTCGCTCTGACAGACTGTAATACACTACAGGAAGCGTAGGGGGCGATACGGCTTCTACTGTTTCATTTAAAAAGCTCTATAACGTTCATATGATCCACACAGTCACTCTGACAGACTGTAATACACTACAGGAAGCGTAGGGGGCGATACGGCTTCTACTGTTTCATTTAAAAAGCTCTATAATGTTCATATGATCCACACAGTCGCTTTGACAGACTGTAATACACTACAGGAAGCGTAGGGGGCGATACGGCTTCTACTGTTTCATTTAAAAAGTTCTATAATGTTCATATGATCCACACAGTCGCTTTGACAGACTGTAATACACTACAGGAAGCGTAGGGGGCGATACGGCTTCTACTGTTTCATTGCATTATGAAGAAAGAAGAAAATTATTACCCAGTTGGACTTGAGTAATTATGAATTGAGTAATTATGGTGGCAAGGAGAGAGGAAGTGAAGAAGGCAGCAGTCGATACCTGAATTGATTATGGAAACAAAAAAGCCCATTCAACATTTCTTTTAGTAAGAGAAGATATTTTATTACTTTATAAAACATCCTTTACGTTTGTCATTTTATGATATCACAAACGAAGAACGGAAGTTACTGGTTGCTGATAATTACATCTGTATAAATATATAATTCATAAGAAAACTGTGATAATGCCACTACACTTATTAATGTTAACCTTCAAACCTCAGGAACGTAAAGTGCCTGCTGCTCTTGTACTGGTACTTTCCGTCGTCCCACACCGTTTAATCTCTCGGTGTTGTGAAAATTGTTGTTATTTGGAGCAAATGGTAAAATAACATATTAGCAGCTCCTCATTTGGAATGACTGTAATAACGAGAGGGGTTGCCTGGCAACAGCTGCAAGCTGGAAGCTTTGTTCATGAAGGCGATCCAGAGAATCTAGTGGGCTCTCGCCAGCTCTCGCCTCTCTGAAGATCATCTAACAACTGGCATCTGCTCCATCTCAAGTGTGCTCTCGCAGTGTCACCAGAAAAAAACTTGGACTTCACTCGTTCGGCATTTCAGCAGATGAGCTGCGAGACGTCCTGTCAGTTGAGAGTCCTGTCAGTTCTGCCCATGAGTTTGCTCAGATAGCGCAGTTGGCAGTGCGGTAGGTTTATTTCTTTTTCTTTAAAAAAAACAGTCCTTCTGTGGCTGAGATGACCCAACAAACTGCAAATAAAAACCTGTGCAAAACTCAGAAAGTACCTTCATCAAAATGTTAGCATTGTGTAAGGGCCCAGCCTGTGCCATAACTTCAGGGAACTCTGTCGACTGTGGACTCTACTTAAGGCTGTGGATAACAGCAGTCACACCTTTGTAGAGGGATGACCAGTACAGTGCTAAGCCCAGCGGGTATTTAAACAAACAAGAAAAGAAAAAGAAAAGAAAAGGAAAGAAAAGGAAAGAGGGCTGGAAAGAGACTAATTGCCTCAAAACTACTAAAAAACAAAAGTAGGCTTGAGCTACAAACAGTGCCAAGCCGTACGAAAGGTGTCTTCTCCACTAAGAGTAAACAGGTGAAACATAAAGTCCGCCTTTCCCTCAGAATCACAGAGGAAGTCATTTTTTTCTGATTATTTTTTATTTCACATTTCTAGTTCCACCTTTGTTTGAGCGCTGCCTTCAGCGTCCCCTTTGCTTGCCATTTCCCCGCCTTTTTATTTCTCGTTCCATGAGGTGTTTTTCCCATTGTCGCTAAATTTTATAAACACGCTACAAATACAGAAACACATGCAACTTCGGAAACGCTGATAAACCAGTTACAACACAACGGATCACAGTATCGTAATGGGAGGTATCTGTAGAATGCAAGCATAAAGGTTTAACTAGTAGTATCAGATTAATTACCACAGTACAGCTGTGACATCTCCGACAACAAACTAGCCAGCCAGGTTAACCACGAACTGGGGACGTGAGAGTCCGAGTGTCTGTGGTCTTCTCTGCTTCTGTCAGTGATTTTCCGTCAGAGATATTCCATCCCCTTTGAGCCCTTTGAGTCTTCCAGAGACGTTTCCTTTCTGTTGTGACTGGCTTTGCACCGTTTCTGAAGTTGCATGTTTCTGTATTTGCAGCACGTTTATGAAATGTTGCCTTGGTCTCGTCATTTTGGTGAAAGCCCCAATGTCAAGTCCCGTAGACTCGTACTCGGGCAGCATTAGGGTCAGATAAATTATGACGTGAAAATTGTAATCAAGGCACATTCAGCGTTGCTACGTGAGCCCTGCCAAGAAGCGGTCAGCTCCGTTTGAGAGCTGTCGTGTAAATGTGTGGCGTCGGATTTGCCCTGATTCCTTCATGAAGGCCAGCAATTATGGTTTATTTCACTTTCGGAAATTGATTAGTGTGACACCACTGATCGATGCTGTAACAGCAGTACGGCTGCATGAATCGGCTGATTTCCAATCCCATCAGGAGATTTACATTTATTTTTTTTATTTTAAACAGAAAAGTCTATTTATCAGATCACATTTATGTATGACTGTTGGCAGTTAGATCACTCTGCAGACCCGTTTCTGCTCCACTGTGTTGAACGGTATGAACTCTCACTGTGACGCGACGCACATGCAGAACGGACTTAAACCTTCCGATAGGGAATGTAATCGGATGCAGGAGTTTACATGGATCTTATTATTCTATTTAACAGATTATTTACAGGATTACCCACCTCATTCAATCGGATAGAAATTGTATTCCGAATGGCCTCAATTGGACTAGATGATTCCGATTAAGCTATTAGTCGGATTACTAACGGATTATTAGGCTGCATGTAAACGTGGCTAATGTGTGATGCCATGTTAGAAATCACATAATCAAGTCTATTAGAGATTTCTTGACAACTCCACATGGTTTGATTTAGACTTGCAGTTAGCACCATGCTAATTAGTGTACCATTAGAGCAGCATTAGCCTTGTAGCTCTTGTGTGAATATAAAGAAGCAGAACCTCAGACACCGAAACATGTCTTGATTACCTGTTTTTGAGGTAAGAGTTGAAAACAGTGTACATTTCATTCACCAGATCATCTTTTTAGATTGATTTACGAATGAATTTAAACAGTGGCTGCTAAAGTCGCTAAAGGCTAACTGTTGTGCTTGTTGAAAGGAGCTAAAGGAACCCAAAAGGCTCTTTTCTCGCTGTTGTTTAGACTATTTTGGCTGCATGTAAACGTTTTTCAGTTAACATGATGGAGTAGAAGCCTTCTTTGCAAGTTAGCTATGTTAGCCTCGTGGTTGCAAAGGCAGGGAACTTGTATAGAGGAGAATTCCCGCTCTGCAATGTCTTCCGGGTTTTTCAAACACTAGAGGGCGCTCCCGAGCCAGTCCAAAATGAATGGGTTGATATGGAGCATTTGAGCAAAATCATAGTTTATAAACGCTGAAACATTTTTAATGTAAAATAATTCCTTAATTTCCTATTAACACTTTAACACCGCTTTTATATTTAAGAGCTTTTAAACTGGAGTTATAGGAGTTTAAACCGGCGCCTCATGTACGTTCATGACGTCAGTGAGCGCGAAGAGCCAATGAGCTGCTCCGCTCGCCCATCAATCATCACGCTGTAGCAGTAGAGCCCGCCTCCTGCTGCCCGAAACCCGTTTACTGTAGAATAAAGGAAACAAACAGGTGAGATTTCTCTGTTTTTTAGTGAAACTCGTCCTCCTACTGTCTAAAACTAAAGGAAAGTTCTGGGCGAGTGATTAGAAACTATTTTAAATGTTTGTTTTTAGCCGTTGAGCTCCATTCACTCCCATTCATTAAGGACTCGCTCTCAGGCGCCCTCTGCTGTTCAGCAGCCCTGTTTCTGATATAACAGGGGACATAAGAAGTGGCCAGACTCCTCATGAACCTGCTCTGGTAAAGGTTGCGATTTGTCCATTTCCCTCTAGATCAGACTGTGGCCGTAAATCTCTGCACAGCCGTCGTCCTGTAAGTGACGAGAGAGGAAACTGCGAAAGCTGCCGTTTTTCCAGTACGGCCTCAGTGCGTGAGTAGTTAGGAGCGCGACGCTGAAGATGAGACCTCGCGGGACGAAACGGGCGCCTTGAATTCCAGCACGTCCCACCAGTTCTAACCGTGCAGCCGCGAGATATTCGGCCTGTGTGTGGTCCGAGCGGAGTGAAATAATGTGATTTTCTACAGTCACTAAATATTTGTCAGCTGTATTATTTATGGTGGGAATGGCTCAGTGTTCCGCACGGCACCTGCTTCAGCTGCGCCGTACCGGTGGTGGTCATACCACATAGACGACTAAAAAGCCTGACCCCTGATTCACTCTGCCCTCCGTAACGGGCTGGGCTTTATTCATCATGTCATCCGTCAAGCCCTCAAACATTCCTCAAATCCTGCGGGCGGAGTGCGCAGCCAAATAAAACAAGTGATGTTTGTATTCAAGAGGCCCCGACGTCCATTTAGACATTTATTGATTAACTACCTTTTAAAAAAAAAAAAAAAATCAGACCACATTTCTGTATGACGAGCGAATGTCTTGATTGGCAGTTTGATCACTGAAAGCATGGCGTTCCACTCATAAATGAGCAAACTAAGCTTATGTAGATGTTTTAGTGGGCGTATAAGCTCCTCGCCCGTGCTATCACTATAGCCTAACCTGGCTATTGACTACATTCAAGCAACATTATTTCCTTCAGCACGTCGCTGCTGAATGTTTTTTTAATGTAAGTCAATGGAACCAGACGTCTTTTCCAAGTAATTTTGGGCTGTTTCTTTTGGTCCATTCATGATAAAATTTTCACACACTGGACCATTTCACCATTTCACAAGGCGAGTGATTTCAACACTAACACTTTAAGTGTTCATGGTTCTATATGGAACCATTTTCTTTACAAAAAACCAGAACCATCTTTTTAAGGAGTGCAACGTATTACCATTAATACATACGTGTGTGTGTGTGTGTGTATATATATATATATACACACAGTATACATACACTCACCGGCCACTTTATTAGGTACAATTCAATTGCTTGTTAACACAAATAGCTAATCAGCCAATCACACGGCCGCAACTCACTGCATTTAGGCATGTAGAGGTGGTCAAGACGACTTGCTGAAGTGCAGACTGAGCATCAGAACGGGGAAGAAAGGGGATTTAAGGGACTTTGAACGTGGCGTGGTTGTTGGTGACAGACGGGCTGGTCTGAGTATTTCAGAAACTGCTGATCTGCTGGGATTTTCACACACAACCATCTCTAGGGTTTACAGAGAACGGTCCGGAAAAGAGGAAATATCCAGTGAGCGGTCAGTTGTGTGGACGAAAATGCCTTGTTGATGTGAGAGGTCAGAGGAGAATGGGCAGACTGGTTCCAGATGATAGAAAGGCAGCAGGAACTCAAATAACCAATCAGAATCTCTGAGGAACCTTGTTGAAAGTCTGCCATGAAGAATTAAGGCAGTTCTGAAGGCAAAAGGGGGTCCAACCTTTTACTAGCAAGGGGTACCTAATAAAGTGGCTCGTGAGTGTATGTCTGTGTGTGTGTGTGTGTGTGTGTGTGTGTGTGTGTATATATATATATATATATATATATATATATATATATATATATATATATATACACACATTGTTACATTTCATGTAACGTCTTTGCAATATGGATAGAATTCGCTTTAAAGAATTCACGTCCGATTATGGGTCCACTCTGGTTACCGCTTCTGCTCCTGGCCCTTGGTGAGGTCATACTCCAACCCTCTCTGTCTGTGTTGGGCTGAAACGTGACCCGTGCTGGGTTCATGGATTTGCTCCAAGGAACATAAACGCAGGAGCCCATGTGCTGCTGCCTGTCCAGAGTGCAGTGCTACGTGTTCTTATTGTATGTAGCAGTTTATCACTGAATTCCACAGTTCAGCTCCGCAGCTTCCTTCCTTCTCTTCTTCAGGCTTCAGGGGGTTTCGTGGCGCGCGTTTGTTTAGCGTTAGCTTTGTTGAGCGGCGCTGAGGCGGAGATGTGTGAGATGCTGAAAGAAAGCGTTCGGGGGAGGTTGCTTTCCTCAGATTCCGACAGAAGTCTGGCACTCCGGGTGGTGATGAAGGAACGTGCTTAAAAGCTGCAAATGGGTTGTTTGTTATTGTTTGTTTGTTAGTGACGCATTAAAAAAGTCCAAAGTTGTGTGAAGACGGGATGTTTAGGGAATAAGACATCAGGAATGCGATCCAGCTGGCGTGTATGATAAATGTGAGGTAAACAAAATTGGCTCGACAGATATGCGATCTCAGCTTTAATGTAAACTTTGAGATATTCAGCAGTTGTGCGGTTGTGAAAATCAATACAGAGCAGATGTATTTGCTTTTTAAGCAACTATTCATGTCGTGAAGGAGCTCCAGTGGGGAAGGGAAGGGTCTGATTGTTAGGCAGTGTTTTGACGGATGTTCTGTAGCCCCGTGTGAAAACTCGAGGGGCCATATCTGTTTTTAAAAATCAGAGCCGGGGGCAGAACCGATGGCTGGTGGTCTATTGGACATGCATTATTCTGGCAAATTGTAGATGAGTTGACATTTCAAAGCCCTTTTTGAAAAGATGAAGGATTTGAAATTACAGGCCCTTGACTTCGCTCTCCACTCGCCGCTGTACCGAGCGGTGCGGCTGATTGATTCCTGATGAAGGAACTAGATGGATGATCAGTGATGTTATGTGAGTGGTGAAAGAGCTGTTATGAAGCAGAATGGGAGACTGAAGATGGCAATGCGGCGGAGCGAGTTAGGAACCGTGACTGTGTCTGTCTGTTTCATGCTCTGTCGTAGAGTTGAGTGGTTTCCACTTATTTCATGCTTTCAGGTCGCCTCCAAATATTACGGTGGAATACAGAATTACTGGGGGTAGTAAAAACAGTTCGATCCCTGGTGATGCTACAGCCACTAGTGGGTGGAATTGGAGACGACTAAACTGGTGAAAAAACAAAAGTTTAGGTTGTTTACGTCAGGGGTGCACAACTCCGTCCTGGAGGGCCGACGTCCGGCACAGTTTGGAGGCTTCCCTGCTCAAACACACCCACTAAACCTGTCAATTAACAGGTGAGTGTGATCAGGTGTGTTGCAGCAGGTAAATCCCCAAACTGCGACAACAACGAAATACTGCTTTATTATGCAAATGCACATACCAAGTATTTGTAATTATCGACATTGAACGATATGGAACGATATCGTGATGAGAATTTTCGCCCATATTGCCCAGCCCTAGCCTCAGGGGGAGGTGAGAGATCTTCGCTCCATCTGTTCCTGCAGTCTGGTCCGCTGGGCTGGCCGCCTCCCGCGGAGCCATCTGGACAGGAGGACCCAAGGGAAACCCAGGGCTTAACGGGGTCTCTGTCCGTCCCACTCTCTGCAGACTCGACCCCCTCTCACACTGGGAGCTGGAGGGAAATCAGGAACAGCATTTCAGCTGCAGAGCTTTCCGGATGGCCGCAATGTTGGGACGTCTCAAACGGACTCTCTTAGAGCGAGAGCTCAGCCAGCAATCTATTTTACATCATCTCTCCCCGTCTCTCGATCAGCGGAGACGTTTGGCGTCTGAAGTTTGCTTTGTTAGTTTGTACACTGAAGACTTGTACTCCACCAATCAGCATGGCTATCCGCACGCATGACCCATCCCAGGTAGCAGGTGTTCTACAGCATTAGTGCCCAACCAAATCCAATTTTAAGGCGCTATAAATTCTGATAACTGATATGATCAGACGGTCCCTCAGTTGTAATCTAGATATGTCTGGATATATTTGGCCTTACTTTAACCATTCCCATTCTCCCCGCCGTTAGCACCAAGCTATTTGGTGCTCATTTGCTTCCTTTACTTGTTAGCTACATTAGCCTCAGTGCTAAAGCTACAGAAGCAAACTTCAGACATCAAGCGTGACTTGGCTGAACCTTTGCATTAAGGGTGACCCCCGAAGGAAAGATGCTGGTAAGAAGATTAGCTCTGAAAAAATATTAATATCCTGTCCACAAAAGTAATCTGTCACTCAGTGGCCAGCTTGGCAACGACCACCACGTCAGTGTTACTGCTGAGAATGACCCACCACCCAAATAGTACCTGCTCTGTGAGGGTCCATGGGGGTCCTGACCACTGAAGAACAGGGTAACAGAGTATCAGAGAAACAGATGGACTACAGTCTGTAACTGTAGAACTACAGAGTGCAGCTATAGGAGGTGGTCAGAATGTTACGCCTGATCTGCATATAAACCTTTATGTAGGGTTATGTCTGTTGTCATGACGAGCTTATGTAGATGTCATATGGCCTCTTGAACAGTAAAGTGTTACCTTATTTCTTTCAATAATGAGAAGAGGCGTCAGTCATTTCAGTGAAGCGTGATTGAGAGGAAACAGGGGCGCTTTGATGTGATGTTTTGAGGGCGATATTTGAAATACAGCGCGTTTCCAACTTTTCTCATTTTGCGCTTCGATGCAGCAGCTCTCATTATCCTGATGCAAATTGACCGCTGGGACTAATTTGAGGAGGCAGCAGAAATGTACACATGCCCAGTACAAATATCTCACTCCACAGGAATTCATTCCCACTGCAGCGCCGCGCAGAGCAGGAAGTGTTTGATTTGCCGTAATAAGGAAATTGGGGAGAATTCACTTGGAACGGCGGCGGCTGTTGCTGAACTTAATGTGCTGTTTGCACTTTGGTGGATTTATTCGGCCTTCAGCAGATTTGCGATGTTGTGAGTGTTTAAAGCTGCAGCTTAACAAAAAAATGGGATTTATAGTTCACGCCCTTACCAGAACTGGTTTATGAGGAGCCTGGCCACTTCCTATTTCGCTCATTATATCAAAGACAGGACTGCTAAACAGCAGAGGGCGCTCGCGAGTGAGTCCTCAGTGAATGGGAGTGAATGGATCTCAACGGCTAAAAACCAACAGTTAAAATTGTTTCGGGCAGCAGGAGGCGGGGCTTTACTGCGAGAGCGTGATGATTGATGGGCAAGCGGAGCAGCTCATTGGCTGTTCGCGCTCACTGACGTCATGAATGAAGCTCTTAAATATCACAGCAGTGTTTAAATGTTTTATGCTGTTCGGGAAATGATTGAATTCCTTTACATCAAAATGTTTCAGCGTTTATAAACTATGATTTCGCTCAAAGGCTCCATATCAACCCATTCATTCTGGACTCACTCAGGAGCGCCCCCTAGTGTTCGAGAAACCCGGAGGACATTGCAGAGCGGGAATTCTCCTCTCTCCAGGTTCTCCAGCCGAGGCATGCTGGGTATCTGAAGTTTGCTTCCTTTGTTTTCGCCCTGGAGCTACGACGCCGATGTAGCTAAGAAGTAATGGAAGCTTATGTAAGCTACACTGATTAGCATGAGGCTAACTGCGTCACACATTTGCCTCAAAACCGCGTCGAGTTCGTTGCGCAATCTCTAACAGACCTGTGTGCAGTTAGCACCGCGCTAATTGGTGGGCTGCTGTGATTGTGAGCTACATTAGCCTCGCAGCTCCACCCGATCTGTCGCTCGAACGCGCGTCCAGTAGGATGACCGGGCTGGACAGTCTGGACAGTCGGGCACTGCGCGCTGGTGATTTGCTGCGAGTGGCGTGTGATTGGTGCGGTCGCCGCTCTGTGTTGCTACGGAGATGAATGTCCACGTTCCTTGGCAGCGGCGTGCGAAGCCTGTCAGTGCCTTTGTTAATCAATACTGGAGTCGCATTATAATCTAATACGCTCATCCTCTACGAGAGAGAGGGAGAGGGAGAGAGAAGAGAGAGAGAGGGAAGGAGAAGAGAAAGAGAGGTTGAGAGAGAATGAGAGAGACGGAGAGAGAAGAGATAGAGGGAGAGACGGAGAGAGAAGAAAGAGAGAGAGAGGGGGAAAGAGAGAGAGGGAAGGATAGAAAGAGAGGGAGGGAGGGAGAAGAGAAAGAGAGGGAGAAGAAAGAGAAAGGTTGAGAGAGAGAGAGAGAATGAGAGAGAGGGAGGGAGAGAGACGAAGGGAGAGAGTGAGAGAGGGAAGGATAGAAAGAGAGGGAGGGATAGAGAGAGAGAGATGGAGAGAGAGAAAGAGAGAGAGGGAGGGAGAAATGGAGAGAGAAGAAGAGAGGGAAGGATAGAAAGAGAGAGAGACAGCGAGAGAGAAGAAAGAGAGAGAGAGGGAAAGAGACAGAGAGACCGAGAAAGATCGAGAAAGAGTAGGATTGTGAGAAAGATGGGGAGAGAAAGAGAATGAGAGAGATAGGAAGCGACAGAAAGGGAGAGAATGAGATGGAGAGATAGAGAGAAGAATATAAATAGAGAGAATAAGGGAGGAGAAAGAGAGAAAGGGGAGAAACAGAATGAGCGTGAGAGAAAGACAGAAAGAAAGAGAAAAAGGGGGAGAGAGATTTAGAGATAATGAGTGAACAATGATGGAGAGAAAAGGAGAAAAACGGGGGAGAGAAACAGAATGAGTGTGAGAGAAAGAAAGAGAAGAGGCAGAGAGGGACGGAGAGCTTGTGGGCAGGCAGTGTTTGTGTCCTCATTACTGGGATCAGTGATTAATTCGCTGAGTGTGTGTCGCTTGCAGCCGCCGTCGGGTCTGTTTTGTGTGGAGGGACGCGGCGCTTCACTGAATGTCCCATCATTCACTCTGCCTGTCCAGCAGGACGAACACGTTTAGTTATCCAGATTTTTTCTGGATAATTCTGAAAATATTTGTGCACATTTAGTGATATTTTCATACAAACAGCCACATCAGAGTTCACTGGTTCGATCCCCTCAGTGGACAGTCCCTGACTGAAGTGCCCTTGACCAAGACACCTAACCCCCAACTGCTCCCCGGGCGCCATGGGTAGGGCTGACCACTGCTCTGGGCAAGTGTGCTCACTGCCCCCTAGCGTGTGTGTTCACTAGTGTGCATGTCTGTGGGTGTTTCACTGCATGGATGGGTTAAATGCGGAGGTCTAATTCCTCTGTGTGCAAACACAGTTGGCTACCGGTTCTGAATTCAATTCAATCTTATCTTATCTTATTTTGCCCCCCATTGGAGCTCTGCAGAGCCTCCTCTCTAAAGACTCGAACGTCTTTCCACAAGATTTTGCAGTGTGATTTGGCAATTTGTGCCGAGTAAGTTAAAAGGAGCATTCAAGTTCATCCACACCAAAGTCATCAAGCCGTGTCTTTATGGGCCATTATCCCTCCTCTGCCAAACATATTCCGGCAGGTACTGTTCTCCTGGCATCCACCAAACCCAGATTCATCGTCAGACTGAGAGATAGTGAAGTGCGATACATTACTCCACAGAATCTTCTTCAGAAGTTTCCAGAGTCCAGTGGTGGTGCTGTACACCACCAGATCTTAGGCTTGCGTGTACCCATTTCATGAAGCTCCCGATGCACAGTTCTTGTGCTGATGTTGCTTCCAGAGGCAGTTTGGAGAAAAGGCCATTTATTTATGCACTACGGTGTACCCCGCACTGTGAGTTCGCATGGACTACAACTTTGTAACTGAGCTCCTAGATGCTGCATTAACAACAATAATGGCCCAATTAGAAGGCCTGGCTCTAATAGTTGCA
The DNA here is from genome assembly GCF_015220715.1 of Pygocentrus nattereri. Classification (NCBI taxonomy): domain Eukaryota; kingdom Metazoa; phylum Chordata; class Actinopteri; order Characiformes; family Serrasalmidae; genus Pygocentrus; species Pygocentrus nattereri. The sequence continues at coordinate 46,600,455 of NC_051216.1, forward strand.
GTTTGCCGCTGAATTATAGAGATTTGCAGCTTATTTTATGAGCATTTCACATAAATGTTAAGCAACTGCACCCACAGTACAGCGCTAGCAACAATTTACTACAGGTTGGTTCCTCTGGAAAGGTAGTCTTATCTCTGGAAGAACCAACTATACCAGTGGGGAACCCTCAGAGCCTTCTAGGCCTTCAGAGAATGCCTTGTGATTTTTATTCAAAAATAATCTTGTGTTGAAATTCTACAATATCACCGCAGTGCTCTTGGGTTTCTGTCTGACATGCCCAGCGAAACATTGGCCAATAAGGATTACTTTTTATAGCTATGGTAACATTACTAGTAGTAGTAGTAGTTATTGGTAACTACCTCAGTATTTACAGAGTGGTAGAGGAACCAGCTCAGTCACATTTTGATTGTCAGTAGGTGGGACTAATATATCGAGAAAGAAGATCACTCTAGGCCTTCTGCAAGTTCTAGATACATCACTGACTGAATATGAGCGGCAACATTAACAATAGCACTTGGAGTTGTCTAGGGCAGCTCCAGCAGGGCAGAAATTCCATGAAATAAAAGTGGCATTCCTTGACAGAGTGCTTCAGTATGACCCTTTCTACTGCTGATACTTGTCTGTGGGGGTTGCATGGCTATGTGTTTGATTTTATGCACCTGTTAGCAACGGGTGAGGCCGAAACACCTGAACTCAATCATGTAGAATAGCGTCCATGTACTTTTGGCCATATAGTGAATAAGTGAGTTTTGAGTCAACAGGTTTTCTGTTCTTTTCACAGAAGTTCACAGAAACCTGTTGATGTTATTGTGCACTGCATTGGCTGTATGACACAGACGCAGCAGACTGAAAAACATTGGAGTGTTTCTTTCAGTGCGGTTTCCTCTGGCGGCTCTAGATTTTCGTCTGGCACTGCTCTACCTGCACATTACAGAGAGAGAAAAAGAAAAACACTCGTGTTTACTTTTTGTATTACATCACTGCTTCTCACAGAGCCACCAACACCAGCGTTTCTCTCGCTTTTTTTAGGCCCTCTGGCTCTTGGTAGGAGCGGCATAATTTGTGCTCACTAGTTTTCAGCCTGGCTGTTCTGTTTGAATACCGTTCCTTTCCAGCCTTTGGAAGTCGTTTCTCTGACAAACTCAGTGAACAACTGTGTTGCCCTATGTTGGATGTGCCTGTATGAAATATGGGAGCAATAAAACTCTTCCCTAATGCTTTCTCACAAGGCAAGAAGGAAAAAAGACAATGTGCTTGTGCTGAGAGACGCTGTTTTATCCAGTAAGCCAACTTGTTGCAGCCTCTCATCTGGTATGATTGGCGTCTGCAGCCGGCCAGTTTGATGAGGCTGTGAGGTAACCACTCCCTCTCTCTCCTATCCCTGGCTCACAGTCTTGTCCCAGTTGGGAATAAATTTGAATGAAAATCTGAGAAAATTCAAGAAGAGAACACCTGCATTGGCTTCTCGTAGCTTTGAAGGTGATTTCCAGCAGTTTTCAACCAAATCTCTGTCGGCTACATCTGTATCTTATAGTCGATTACCACAGACAGTAATATCAACACGTTTACCTGAACTTAGAAAAGAACAGAAAACTCTGATTTAAAACTCACTGATAATACAGGTCAACGGGCAGTAGAGATGCAACAAATAATCGAGCAATCGATCAGTTCTCGACTATTGAATTAATCGCCAACTATTTTGGTAATCGATTAATCGGTTTGAGTAAAAATTCTCTGATTTCGGCTTCTTACATTTGTGATGCCAAACTGAATATCTTTTATGGTGTGGACAAGAAGTCATTCGAGGATATCATCTTGGGATTTTGGAAAACCCTGATCGACATTTTTTCACCATTTTCTGACATTTTATAGACCAAACAACTAATCGATTAATCGAGAAAATAATCAACAGATGAATCTGCAATGAAAATAATCGTCAGTTGCAGCCCTAATTGGCAGTTTTTGAATTCTAGGGATAAAGCCTGATCGTGTAATGTGAGAATGTCTTACCAAAGCTGTTCTTATATTCTTAAGTTTCAACATTCAAACTAAAAAAGCTGTTTTTTGGGCCCGTATTACAGAAAAGTCTTAAGTCTGAGACCTGCTTTGTTGTCACAGCCACTTCAGGTAAGACAGAATTTAGGACAGAAGCCATTAGAGAACACCAGCTCTTAAGTCTGTAATCTTATTTCCAGATAAAACGGTTTTATAGAAACATCCTGAGTCGCCGAAATATCCCAAATATTTTCTTAATTGTAAGATAAATACCAGAGCGTCTTAACTGTTTTCTGAGAAAAAGTGAAAAGATAGAGTCCCTCGAGAAAAAAGGTCACTATAGGTCTTCTACAAGTTCTAGATACATCATGGACTGAGCATGAGTGGCAGCCTAGTCAATGAGTTGTTAGAGAAGGAAACCCGCGGCGGCAGCTCTGTACCTGACCTCGCTACTGAAAGAGTCTCTGTGAAACTGCTACCCTGTAAAGTTTATGCTAACAGGTCTGTCACAAACTTCAAGTAAAATGTTTTTCAGAAGCTTCAGATGTCTGTGTTCAATCTAAAAGTGCCTTTTAAAATTTGCCATTTCAACTTAAAAGGGGCGACGTTACATTCTGGTGCCTAAATGTTGCTCCATTTAAGGTGGAATGGCAAATTTGAAAAGGTACTTTTAGATAAAATAAGAAGCTAACTTCCTGTAAATAAACAGTTAAATAGAAGAATAATATCCGTGTAAACGCCTGTATCCGATTCTGTTCCACAGAACTAGAGAACCAGGTCCTTGAACATCCTCTTACTACACTGAGAGCGAGGGAGGCGAGAGGGAAGACGATCCCGGGCTGCTTGTTTCTGAAGCAGCGGTAGTTGTAAACATGCTTTAAGCAGCATTCGATGTGATGTGATACCCCGCAGAGCCGGCTGGTGGACTGGTGGTGGTGTGGAGCCGAGCTGTAAAGCCGATATTCCCTCTTTAACAGGGGAAGCGTCAGCTCAGAGGAGCTAGAATTCATTAGAATGTTTCCCGGGGTTTCTCGAACCACTGCCTTAAAAGAGTAGTTCAGATATCTGAAGGTCTGCTTCTTTAGTTTTGCGCTGGAGCTACAAAGCTAATATAGCTAACAAGTAGCGGAAGCTTAGCATGGTGTTAACTGCAGGCCTAAATCGTCATAAACGTCCCTCAAACTGTGGAGAGTTGTTTAGTAACATCACTCAATTGTGGGGTTTCGGACACAGTATGACTGGTATCTATAAGCATGAACTAAAGTAGGTGATGGCTACTAGGGCTGAACGATTTGGGGAAAACACACATATACATATACTTTTTCAGCTTTTGCCATAATTTGAAAATACACATTGTCTTACACAGTTTGTGTAAATTTCCTGGAGAATAGACCAACAGAACTGACCCAACTAGGAAAACTGACCTTGGGAAAAAGTCTGGTTCCATTGACTTACACTAAAAGTAGAGTAGAGGTTTTCCTTCTCCTGTAAAGCTACCGTTTTGGAGATATGAAGGTATATATATATATATATATATATCTCACCTCACTGCTGTTAGTAATCTCGGAGAGTCGCTGCTGAAGTCGCCAATTGTTTTTGTTGAAGCAGAGAGAGCACAGTCTCTTTTCTCGCAGCTGGAGAAAGCACATCTGCTTTCTGGCTGAATGTAATGGCTATTTTTTTTAATTGTACAACTTTTATAAAGCTATAAAGGCCCTCATCCACTCAAAGCCCGGAGGCTGGAATGCTGTTGTTGCGCGGACAGGCATGGAGATCCAGGCATTCCCCCACCAAGCCATAGAGCAGAGAGCGGAGTGTGTGAGAGGAACTCCAAGCGCGGGCTGGGTGGCTCCGCCACGGACATGCCTGCGGTCAGGGGAACCGGGACCATGAGAACTTTGTCTGAGGAAGCTTGAACGAGCAGGAGAACCACAGTAAGGAGAAAAAAGGCATCTGTTTGTGTGTCAGCGTTTGCTGACTCAGCACTACTCTTTTCCCTTTGTTTTGGGAAGAGCACTTGAAGCACGCCAGTCAGAGCCGGCACGATACGGCTTTCTCTATTCCGATAACGATACTGAAACCTTAAATATCGGCTGACATTGATATCAGACTGTTTTATTTCTTTATTTATGTTTATTTTTATTCTTTATTTCTCGCAGGTTCGAGCTGTCACTATACCACGTTATCTCTTCCCTTAGCCATACTGAGACCTTTAGTATCCGGATACCGACACTAATCTTTGTCCACTCGGTTTGTTTCACTGGATCCTGTGAATAACAAGATTGTTTGGGAGTTGAAATATGAACGTTACTACAGGAGTCATTTGAAAGGTCTGAGGTACATTAGGAGGGAAAATCTGTGTAGTAAGAATTCTTGACAGTTTCCCAAAAGCGTCTTAGTGGAAAGACCCTCTTACCTGGTGTTCAGGGTGGAAATGGGCCTGTTAGAGGTGGCATGATGCCAGTTTTCTGATACTGATAGTGATACTGCCAGCTACCCCAGCTACCACCATCTACCTTGGACGAGCTGCCCACCCCATGCTGATGTTCTCATAGACTCCTAGTTATTCCTAATACCAATATTACTGCTATTAATATTAGTAGTATAATAACTCTGTAGGTAGTCTGACCAGAGGAGGACGGGTCCCCCCTGGTGAGCCTGGTTCCTCCCAAGGTTTCTTCCTCAGTTCTGAGGGAGGTTCTCCTTGCCACTGTTGCCCCTGGCTTGCCCACTGGGGGGGTTTCTGTACATTCTTTCAGTCCTGTTGAAACTTTGTCTTTTCCGAAATTCTGTAAAGCTGCTTTGTGACAACATCCATTGTAAAAATAAATTTGATTTGATGTGTTAATGATTCAGACACCAAACGTCTCAGCTCGCTGTTTGCGTGGAGGACGGTAGGACATTCTCCCAGGAGACATTCTCGACCTCCTCGCCGCTGCAGGAGAAGCCATGTGAGGAGAACAAGCCGTTACAAATAGCGACACTCAGCAGCGGCTCGAAACAGGCGATTTGTCTTGGTGCGCTACATTAGCATGTATTATTCCAGGCCAGCAGGAAAAAGCTCCAGTCTTGCACGGAAGAGAGGGGTCCCGGCGCTCTCGGGCTGAGAACATTCCGGAGCTCCTCTCTCTCCCGGAGCCTTCTGGGTTTTTGTCTGCTGTCAGGGAGGCGAGAGAAGATGTGATTGTGTTGCAGAGCGTCTGCAGAAAACACCGTACATGAGCTTCGTCCTTACGGCCTGACGTCACGAGTTCACAGCAGGTCTTCCAAATTCACCCGCATGCTTTTACAATCGGGATTAAGGAGAAGTCTCCACTCTGGTGTGGAGTTAAAAATAAACAGTGACGCTGCGTTCGGCTCTGTCGCTCCTCTTCTCAGCAGTGGAGCACCTGCAAGGCACTATTAAGAGATGTGACGACATCACTTTTGTTTCAGTACTGAAATTTTAAGTTTTCATTGTCAGTATAATTTTAATCTTTAAAAGCCGCAAAGATTTAAAATAGAACTGAAGGTTCTGTTCAGGAACATTTCTCGATCATCAAGGTTCAAACAGTGTAGATGTTCCCTCAAATCTCCAGCAGTGGTTCTAAGGTCTGATTGTGGAGCTTAAATCAGTTCCTCCAGGTGAAAAGTTGGTATTTGTTCCTTTTCATAACCGAATGTTTTAAAACAGAGCAGTAGAGTAAAAGCCTGGAGGCGAGGCGAGGCAGGTGTGTGGAGTCAGTACAGCTTAGAACAGATCATTTCAGTGGATCATGGTTCAGTTATGTTCCCTGACTAAAGGCACTGAGATGCTGCCTTGAGGGTTCCACCCCAGAGACAAGAGGGGTACAGACCCAGTGACAGTCTAGTACCTTTATTTCTGAGTGTATAGAACCCCACAGGGAGAAATACACATGACTTATTTGAACTGAATGTTCAACTCTTTCACCAAAAGGAATGGAAAAATAGAGTAAATTGCTGCTCATTCTTACAGTAGCGCTGGGCTGCATGTGGCTACTGTTGTTTCTTGACCTTGCTTTACTTTGTGTTACGTCATGCTGTTCTCCAAGCAACTCTGTGGTGTTTCAGGCTCAATTTGCTCTAGAATCTGATCCAGTTTGCTCTCTCCTGCGATATCTGATCCAGCATTTTCTGTGCAGACACGGCTTGCATCTGTAACGCTGGTCCCCAGCACCTCCTTTCTACCACATTTCAATGCTTGGGGAATTGTGTATTATAATAAATTCTGTCGTATTGTGGACGTGGCGGTGATAAATGAGTCATGGCTTTTGGACACGGTAGGGGAACAGATGGGGCTTGAACTCTGCTGAGCAAACATTTGTGTGTGTCCGGATCACAGAGCGTGTGTAACTTTGATCAGAAGAAAAGAATTTAAATGCTCGTGTCACTGTCCAGTAATGTCCAGCTTTTGTCGTCCGTTGCTCTGCGTGCACTTGGTTTAAGATTTGGCCTAACCTGTTTCATCTGAACAAACATTGCAAGCAAACAATGATCTTTCCAATGGGAGAGCTTCGGTTCCATTGTTTGAACGTGAGGATTAGAGGAATACTTCGGCATTTACCCCGTGTCCCTTTTTTACCCCAAATGTGGTGGAGGTGCATTGTCAGAAGTTTGCTTCAGGCTGGAGCTGTGAGGCTAATGCAGCTACCCCTAAATGGAAGCCACCAGTTGGCACCATGCTAACTGCATGCCTAAATCATTGCACGCCATGTAATTTCGGAAACCGCATGTCATCCTGTTATCAGTAATCATGACAATGTTCCAGACATAATTCAGGCTTCCAGGTGGCTGCTACTTTTTAATAGTGCTTTATTTATGTACTTCACATGTTTTACATAAATTTTAGGTTTATTTTCTCCAGTCCGATTGAAAACATTCCGATTATAGATGAAGTCTGAGGTCTTTATTCTCACTCTACTCAACAATCTGATGGAAAATCTTCGTATATATGCTCACTACAAGTAGTCAGATCCAAAATTACGCGCATACATGGAGAACCGCTTAGAGAAAACGTTACCGTGACAACCAGTATCACGTGAGTCCAGTCAGAGTGAGATGAGCAGCAGTGAGCAGTGCTTGTGTTTTTAATTGCTTTAAAATGACGCCAGACGCAGGAAAACTCGCGGCTGCAGGAGAAGCCATGTGAGGAGAACAAGCCGTTACAAATAGCGACACTCAGCAGCGGCTCGAAACAGGCGATTTGTCTTGGTGCGCTACATTAGCATGTATTATTCCAGGCCAGCAGGAAAAAGCTCCAGTCTTGCACGGAAGAGAGGGGTCCCGGCGCTCTCGGGCTGAGAACATTCCGGAGCTCCTCTCTCTCCCGGAGCCTTCTGGGTTTTTGTCTGCTGTCAGGGAGGCGAGAGAAGATGTGATTGTGTTGCAGAGCGTCCGCAGAAAACACCGTACATGAGCTTCGTTCTTACGGCCTGACGTCACGAGTTCACAGCAGGTCTTCCAAATTCACCCGCATGCTTTTACAATCGGGATTAAGGAGAAGTCTCCACTCTGGTGTGGAGTTAAAAATAAACAGTGACGCTGCGTTCGGCTCTGTCGCTCCTCTTCTCAGCAGTGGAGCGAGTGATCTGGGAGTTAATTACTCTGACAGGATCCTGTTGTGTATTCTCTATTGTGTGTTAATGGGACCACAGCTGGATCAACACCACAGCAAAGCCTTCCTGACAGCAGCGTCATTCCATTTAAATGTATTCCATTTAACCCCCAGACGTCAAATTTATTACTTTTGACTTTCATTTTGCTGAAGACCTCTGAAGTGTTGTATTTGGTGTCGGCATCATCAAAAACAGCCACTGTGATAAACAAAAATGCTCCAAAGCTGATCAGATTTACCGTCCAGACATCTTCCCCCAAATGGATCCTGTGAATTACGATGAGTTATGAGTTGAAATATGAATATATGAGTATATGATATGAATGAAATATGAATATATGAGTAATATAGAAGATTGTAGTGATGTTGGGGGGAAAATGTAATCAGGAAGCCCAGTTTCCCAAAGTGGTAAGGTCAAATGGTTTGTTTTTTTTCAATGCTTATGCACAAACTCTTGTGCTAAGACCATCTTACAGGGCGATTCACTCGAAAGAGGCCCCGAATATTCTGTAATAACTCTCTCTAGGACGAAGCAATCTGACCCAAACAACATGCGACGTGCTCCTCAGTACATGGAGCTTCGAACCAGCCAGGATGCCCCTTAGTCAGAGCGATGAGGTAGACGCCGAACAGCCGTTGCAACGTTTAACCTCCGTTTACATATTCTTGTCTGCATACTGAGACATACCAACAAAGTGAGGATGATTAGTGTGGTTGGCGGCATAGGAGTGACTTTGTGTGCAGCTGCAGTTAGCCAAGGAGGTAGCGCTGCAGTTAGCAATCTGGCTAATTTGCATACCATAAACAGTAAAAACACAAAGGTGAACATTATATCTGATAGTTGTGTGCTTAACATAGCATTGTGCTACACTCTAATGTAATATCTGTAGCAAAAAGTGTAGATAACTGGTGTGGTTGGCGACACTGGGGTAACTTTATGTAGTTGGCCATGTAGCTAACATCTCACTTGATTACCATAAACAGTAAAAAAGATAGTTACGTAGTCGAGCAGCTCACTGCATAACATAGAGTCTCTCTTTCAGGTGTTTGTTTATAGCCGGTGGGGAAGAAATGGCCAATGTGTTTAGATGCTAGTTAGCATTTCCTCTGTTTTGGTGGTTCTACATGAAGCTCCACCCCTTCAGTGGTCAGCGCACCAAAACAGTGGCACTATTGGTAGAGGACGCAAATTTACATGTTAAAATTCGCCAAAATTTAATCTGACCAGAAAATTCTACTGAAATGAGTGTAATTTCACTTGCAAACGTTCGCTGGGCCGTTAGCTCTGACATCACGTCTGCACCGACTACAGAACAACGCACGAATTCTGAGGTCCATACTAACCTTAAACGCGGTCAAAGCCAGAAAAAATACCACATCGCTAGTCTAGACTCAAGTCTGTCCAGTAGGAGGAAGGAACGGAGCAGTTCCCATCGGACTGTCTTTACTTTGGGCTTAAGATATCCAGCTTTCCTGAGAAATCCCGCTCCTCCTCACTGTGGCTCGATCTCTGAGCCGGGTTTTTCATTCGCACCATCAGTCCCGACAGAATCGGTGTGCGAAACGCAACCGTCGCTGGCAAAAACTGAAGGAGGTTAATTAGCACTTTGTTTACAGTTCGGAGGTGTGGGTGAGGCCGAGACCCTGTGAGTCTATTTCGGGAAGGTGCGTTCAACTTCCCAGTGTTTCGTCACACTGTTTGTATGAGCTAAGAAGTTAGCAGACAAAAGATGCTAATTGCAGTGATGCCAATTCCACTTCACTCCAGGATCATGTCTGTTTTTAATGCAGTGCCGTCTGAGGGCCCAAAGATCACGGCCAGCAGATACTGGTTTCTGGCCTCGTCCCTCACAGACAGAGATTTCTCCAGATTCTCTGAGTCTTTCAATGATATTCTGTATCCTGGACGATGAAGAGCAGAAGTTCTTTGCTATTTTGTGTTGAGAAATGTTTTTCTTGAATTGTTGCTCTATTTGATGGTGCAGTCTTTCACAGAGTGGTGACCCCTCCTCATCTTTACTTCTGAAAGTGGGTAACACCTCTGCCTTCTATGCTGTAGACTGGGGTTCAATCTCCTGCTTGGACAAGCACCCTACACTATACCAATAAGAGTCCTTGGGCAAGACTCCCAACACCACCTTGGCCTACCTGTGTAAAAAAAAATCGCTCAGCCAAATGCCGTAAATGAAAGACTCCGCCTCTCTGAGATGCTCATTTATACCCAGTCATGTTACTGACCTGTTGTACTGACCACCAGGTGTTTTTTAGCTTTACACAACTTGAACAGCCTTTTGTTGCTCCTGTCCCGACTTTTTTGGAACATGTTGTTGCCATCAAACTCTAAATGGTCATATATTTTTCAAAGAACAATACCATTCCTCAGTTTCAACATTGGAAATTTTGTCTTTGTACTATTTTCAATTAAATATAGGGTTTAAATGATTTGCACATCATTGCATTTTGTTTTTATTTACATTTTGCACAGCGTCTCAACTTTTTTGGAAATGAGGTGGTATATAAGACTTGGGTCAGTACCGCATGTGCATTTGTAAGCAGAAGATTCATTAAAGTATGTCTGCTTCAGCTTCCGTACCACCGTTTCGAACTGGATCCGGACGCTCCTTCTTTAGGCTTCCGTTATGTGGCTAACTGAGAAATCCTGCTTTGTGCAGTGACCCCCCTGAGAGGGAATAAAAGGAGACCTTTCACTAGGATGGTAATGGAGACTCGTATGCCATATGGAACGGAGGCCTAAAAAACATGGAGCATCTGCAGGGTCCGGGGAAAGAAACGCAGCCAGAAAGCCCCCCTCCTCGTCCTCCCCTCACTCAGGCAGCCCACTGCGGAGAAAAGCCGCTTCTTCATACCTCAGCGTTATCATCCCATTAGACATGGGCTCACATGTAGAGCAGCGGGAGTCTATTATCCTGCTGACTCCGTTTAAAGCCCCCTCGCACGCTGCGGCAAATCCCTCCGCCAAAAATGATCTGACCTTATTCCACGCCAAGCTACTTCTCAAAGAGAACCGCCTTATCAATCACTTAACGAGGTGTTTGTGGGCCGCGCCGCGGCTGCATGCGACACCGAGGGCGTGAGGAAATAAAGCTTGTTTCTTCTGCCGACGCCGGACAGAAAAGAGCTCTAATCCCCTTAAAGTGAATTAGAACTTCTCACACAGTGGAGAACTGTCTCAAAGGAGCCGTCAGAATCTGCTCGGTCAACTCGCAGCGAAAATCTAGTCAAGGACGTCCCTCCAGCCAACGCATTTCTAATCAGAGACTCTCATTAGTTTGGGAAGAAATCAATCATTAGCTCAGCGTGGACTTCAATCAGGAGCTGGCGACAAATCAAATTCCCCTCCTTATCCCAAATGTAGTCGATCAGCTGAGGCGTGTTTGGTGGCTGAAGTTTAGCTTCTTTAGTTTAGCGTTAGAGCTGCATCCCAGATAGCAGACAGTTTTGGGCCGACTCTGGCTTTCCTGTGTGATTGTTGGTTGACTACCAGGTAGATGTTAGGCATTTGGGCCAGAAGAGGGCCAGAACCTGGGCAGCTTCATACCATTTTGCCTCGTGTCTACATTTGTGGGACAATTCTGGCGTGAATGTTGTGTACCAGCAATGTAGCTGGGCCAGATTGGCACCAGATTTGGGCCACATACTTTGGATCTACGCACCTTTAGTTTGTGGGCCAGGTCTGGACTGAGCACCCAGTTGTATATTGGGCCAGAACGAAAGAATGTGGCCCACAAGTGGACCAGCAAAGTTTTACTAACTGGGAAACCTGACATGGTGCTAACTGCTTGGCTAGATCAGCACACTGTGTTGTCTTGTCTTGTTCAGTAATCTCAAATAGACTCGCTTGATTGTTAGCTGCAAAAGAAGCAAACAAACATGTCTTGCCTGATCAGCCACTTTCGGGGTTGTTGTCCTTCTGCTGAACTATCATTTTACATCCCGCTTCCCCAACATGGAATAACGTCTGCAACTCCTCAAAGAGAACCACAACTTGTTCCGACAAGCTCACGACTCAGCAAAGTAGGTTTCTTTTCTTTTTTTTTAGCCGAGGAAGGAAACGGTGTCAGTTATACAGCCTTTTTGGGCCACCGTCAGTCTAAATCTACAAGAATCTACATGTAGCTGCTGTTATCTGATCTCACTGATCCGCTTTGTGGGAGACCAGCCGAAGTAGTTTACCTTCCAGCAGTCAACAAAAGCATGAAGTGAGAAGGAGTCTATTATCTAGAACAGCGAGAGAAACAGGGACCCACAGGCACCTGCAGGTTGAAGATCTCAGATCTTAAGAGTGTTGGTCAGAAAGTACTTCTGGAATGATCAGAGGTTTTGACTGCTGCTGTGGTCAGTGCATTCACACAGCATTTTTCTCTAAAACACAGTTGACATAAGTACAAGATAAATACACTGTATGGCTAAAAATATGTGGACACTTGACCATCACACTCATATGAGCATGTTGAACATCCCATTCCAAAACCGTGGGCATTAATATGGAGTTGCAACCCTTTTGTGACGATAAAAGCCTCCACTAGCTTTCTGCAAGATTTTGGAGAGTGTCTGTGGGGATGTGTGTCCATTCAGTCAAAAGAGCATTTGTGAGGTCAGACACTGATGTTGGATGAGAGGGCCTGGCTCACAGTCGACGTTCCAGTTCATCCCATAGGTGTTCAACGGAGTTGAGGTCAGGGCTCTGTGCAGGCCACTGGAGTTCCTCCACACCAACTGGTCAAGCTGTGCGTTACAGTAGGTATTGTTCTCCTGGCATCCGCCAAACCCAGATGTGTGGCCATGACTGAGTAAGGCATGGGAATGAGATCCTAATGTGTGGCCATGACTTAGTAAGGCATGGGAATGAGATCCTAATGTGTGGTCATGACTTAGTAAGGCACGATGTCCTTCACACATCTAACTAAGTCATGGCTACCCACTGGGATCTCATTCCCATGTGTTAATAAGGCATAGCCATGCATTATGTTATACAGGATGTCACCAGCAGGGCTCTGAAGAGGGTCATGCAGTTTCTCTTCGTCCAGTCTTGTTAAGGTGGAACGTCAGCATGATGCATGAATAATGAAAGCAGGGCGTCTGTCAAAAACGCTGTGGACAGCTTTATTGATTATAACCGCAGTGGTCTGGTTTAGTCATTCACTTCTAGAGATCTAACATTTGGTTTTTAAATTTGTGAGGAAGCGTTCTGCTTTACCACCGAACGTTTTTCATGTGGCGAGACCCACAGCCTGACTGCGTTTACACGGTGCTGTATTGCTGCTGTGTGTGGACGTTTTGTTGTTGCCCGCTGGGTCCCTGCCTGCCTCTAACCTGAGTCAGCGCGGGATGATGATGTGTCAGGGAGCTGCAGTGGTTTTGCTGCCTGATTGAGAGGGACAGCTGAGAGGGAAAGGTCAGGACATGCAGGAGAAGAGCGCTAGAGTCCAGCCTCTAGTGGAGAGAGGGACCAGAAGGTCAATCAGGCCATGCCAGGACTGTATTCTTTCAGATTCTCATGTTCACCTCACACCAGACATGGTTCTCCGTCTCTTCCCTTTCTCTCTCTGTCTCACCAGCCCAACCACACAGATTACACAGAGTCATTCGATCTGCCAGGGCCGCGTCCGTCTCGTCTCGTCTCGCACTCTCGCTCGGCTGCCCGACTGACGTCAGCACTTCGGTGTAGAAGAGATACTGAGAACAAATGTCCGTAGGGGATACGCAGATGAGCGCTCTCGGACCGCCCGGTCTTTTCACTCGCAGCTTTAAAGACCCGTGACCTGTGCTCCGTTTCCCTGATTCATCTCAAATAAGAGCAGGAGGCCTGTTGAGGTTCTCTGTGATCTTCGTTTCGCCCAGAATGCCCCAAGTTAGCTCGTGCTGTGGCAGAGATGGCTGTGCAGAGGGTTTGAAGGAATCGACCTCACATGTTCCCTTTTATCCCCAGACCTGTTCACTAAGCCGAGACATGTTTGGTGTCTGAAGTTCGCTTCTTTACTTTTGCACTGGAGATACGAGACTAATGGAATGACTTATTAGTGTTCTCTCTATCCACCTCTCTATCCATCTCTCTATCCACCTCTCTGTCTATCTCTCTGTCTATCTCTCTGTCCATCTCTCTGTCCATCTCTCTATCCATCTCTCTGTCCATCTCTCTATCCATCTCTCTATCCATCTCTATCCACCTCTCTATCCACCTCTCTATCCATCTCTATCCACCTCTCTATCCATCTCTCTATCCACCTCTCTATCCATCTCTCTATCCACCTCTCTGTCTATCTCTCTGTCTATCTCTCTGTCCATCTCTCTGTCCATCTCTCTATCCATCTCTCTGTCCATCTCTCTATCCATCTCTCTATCCATCTCTATCCACCTCTCTATCCACCTCTCTATCCATCTCTATCCACCTCTCTATCCATCTCTCTATCCACCTCTCTATCCACCTCTCTATCCATCTCTCTATCCACCTCTATCCACCTCTCTATCCATCTCTCTGTCCACCTCTCTGTCTATCTCTCTATCCATCTCTCTATCCATCTCTCTGTCCACCTCTCTATCCATCTCTCTGTCCATCTCTCTGTCCATCTCTCTGTCCATCTCTCTATCCACCTCTCTGTCCATCTCTCTATCCATCTCTCTATCCATCTCTCTATCCATCTCTCTATCCATCTCTCTGTCCATCTCTCTGTCCACCTCTCTATCCATCTCTCTGTCCATCTCTCTATCCACCTCTCTGTCCATCTCTCTGTCCACCTCTCTATCCATCTCTCTATCCACCTCTCTATCCATCTCTCTATCCATCTCTCTATCCACCTCTCTATCCACCTCTCTATCCATCTCTCTATCCATCTCTCTATCCACCTCTCTATCCACCTCTCTATCCATCTCTATCCACCTCTCTATCCACCTCTCTATCCACCTCTCTGTCCATCTCTCTATCCATCTCTCTATCCATCTCTATCCACCTCTCTATCCACCTCTCTATCCATCTCTATCCATCTCTCTATCCACCTCTCTATCCACCTCTCTATCCACCTCTCTATCCATCTCTATCCACCTCTCTATCCACCTCTCTATCCACCTCTCTGTCCATCTCTCTATCCATCTCTCTATCCATCTCTATCCACCTCTCTATCCACCTCTCTATCCATCTCTATCCACCTCTCTATCCATCTCTCTATCCATCTCTCTATCCACCTCTCTATCCACCTCTCTATCCACCTCTATCCACCTCTCTATCCATCTCTATCCACCTCTCTATCCATCTCTATCCACCTCTCTATCCATCTCTCTATCCATCTCTGTCCATCTCTCTATCCATCTCTCTGTCCATCTCTCTATCCACCTCTCTATCCATCTCTCTGTCCATCTCTCTATCCATCTCTCTGTCCATCTCTCTATCCACCTCTCTGTCCATCTCTCTGTCCACCTCTCTATCCATCTCTCTATCCATCTCTCTATCCACCTCTCTATCCATCTCTCTATCCATCTCTCTATCCACCTCTCTATCCATCTCTCTATCCACCTCTCTATCCACCTCTCTATCCATCTCTATCCACCTCTCTATCCACCTCTCTATCCACCTCTCTGTCCATCTCTCTATCCATCTCTCTATCCATCTCTATCCACCTCTCTATCCACCTCTCTATCCATCTCTATCCACCTCTCTATCCATCTCTCTATCCACCTCTCTATCCACCTCTCTATCCACCTCTCTATCCATCTCTCTATCCACCTCTCTATCCACCTCTCTATCCATCTCTATCCACCTCTCTATCCACCTCTCTATCCACCTCTCTGTCCATCTCTCTATCCATCTCTCTATCCATCTCTATCCACCTCTCTATCCACCTCTCTATCCATCTCTATCCACCTCTCTATCCATCTCTCTATCCATCTCTCTATCCATCTCTCTATCCACCTCTCTATCCACCTCTCTATCCACCTCTATCCACCTCTCTATCCATCTCTATCCACCTCTCTATCCATCTCTATCCACCTCTCTATCCATCTCTCTATCCATCTCTGTCCATCTCTCTATCCATCTCTCTGTCCATCTCTCTATCCACCTCTCTATCCATCTCTCTGTCCATCTCTCTATCCATCTCTCTGGCCATCTCTCTATCCATCTCTCTGGCCATCTCTCTATCCAACTCTCTATCTATCTATCTATCTATCTATCTATCTATCTATCTATCTATCTATCTATCTATCTATCTATCTATCTATCTATCTATCTCTATCTCTATTGCTCTCTATCTCTCTATCTATCTATCTCTCTGTCTATCTCTCTGTCCATCTCTCTTGTCTATTTCTCTCTCTATTTCTCTGTCTGTCTGTCTATCTCTCTCTCTCTCTCTCTCTCTATCTATCTATCTATCTATCTATCTATCTATCTATCTATCTATCTATCTATCTATCTATCTATCCGTAAGTCAAGGTGGAAAACTGAATGTGGTTGTTTTGCCGATCGTCCTTGCCAGGCCGTCTGAAAGGCTTCCTGACTGTCTGGTCCTGCTGGGTTTAGCGCAGCGCTGAGTAAAACCCAGAGGTGATGTTTCTTTCTGTCTCCTGAGATTCACAAGTTCCTCTCTGGCTCTGCTGTCTGGCTGCGTTTCAGACACCTCCTTATGCCCTACCTAGTGCACTACACTAAAACAATGCCTTCTGCATACCAGTGCATTGTGGGGCAGATTTGCCAAAAGAGACCTTTTGCGCTGGTGGGGACGGCCAATTTAGCGGGTTACTGATTTAGTTTAAACTGCAGTCCCTTACTAAAAAAAATACAGTATTCAGACCTTAGATAGTTACAAGGATAACATCATTTTTATTGCTACGTTATATTATAATATTACAGTCTGTTTAATCCCTGAACACCGTATTAATGTTTTAAATCAATAGACCCATAAAAATGTGTGTAAGAATACCAGATGTTTAAAATATCACAAGTGTCCAGTGGAGCAGCTGTAGCCAGTCAGCAGCCTGTCCATGTTGTCAAGCCTCACACACACACACACACACACACACACACACACACACAAACACACATACAAACAGCAGGCCATGTAGGAGGAGAACAGAGTGAAGGACACAGCACCTCCACACTTTTACTCCCCGCGGGTTCAGCCTGACACCACATGTGTAATATAAATGTGTGGGGGAGGTGAACAGAGAGAAGACCCTGAAAATGGGTTATTTTATATGTTCCTTACAGAAAATGAAGAAATGATAATAAATCGCATCATTTTTTCTTCTGTTAATCATTGAAAACGAGTCCCACAGCCCTGAACACCACACAAGGGTTACATTTATTTATCTTTTTGGATTTTATGTGTGTACAACTGGTCCAAGCTGTGTTCGCCAGTCATGTACCGGCTAGCGTTTTTGTGTTGTCGTCAAAATTCTCCAAAATTGTTGCTACCAAAACAGTTGATCAGGTTTCAGAGGCATTATTATTGTACTGGCAGTGACAAAATGAAATGTTCAGTCATTTCTTTTGATAAAATAAATATAATTAAGATATAAAGTCCCTCAAAGAAACAGCGTTTTAGTCCAGGTCACTTAAAAGTCTGACATTCAGTAGAATGATCCCTATATCCATCCCCTTTTCTCGCATGTGTACTGTCCAGTTAACATGTGGCTAATTATCTTTTTTCATCATAATCTGACATTAACCCGCTGAGTTAAGTGGGTTTATGTTCATCCAGGATTTTGATATTAACACATACACAGTGGACGAAACCACTTGCTGTAGTGTAGCTGCTGTAAAAACGTTTAGGGCCTTTAGTGAACTAGGTTTTAATATTACTATCATTATTATGGATGTAACAGTAAATGAGAGGATGAGGGACTCGAGTTTTTAGTTCTTGTCAGAATTACCCAAAATTGTCACTACCAGAAGTTTCAGAGGCATTATTGCTTTACTGGTAGTGGCAAAATTCGTTAATTTTGATAAAACAAATATAATTAATTACTGAGTGAGCTTTATTTTTGGTTTTAATGTTACTATTATTATAATTATTATTGTTATTATTATTATTATTGTATCCGTTGAGAGGATGAGGGCTAGAGAGGGAAGATGACAGACTTCTGCATTGTTAGAGGTAGAGTAGCCTGTGGATGCTGGGGGCTGTGCATGGCTGGAGGGAGCGCCAGGTTCCTGCTGGTTTGCCCGCTGCCGCTGGTAATTGGTCACAGCGTGGAACACACTTCCGCTGTTCCATTAACACACAAACACACACTCTACACGCAAACTCCACACGGCTCAAACACACACTGGTTCATTCAGTTCGGCCAGTAGAAAAACCGCCTCTAACTTCGCCATTCAGAATACTACATCCCCAATTCCAGTGAAGTTGGGACGTTGTGTAAAACATAAATAAAAACAGAAAACGATGATCTGCAAATCCTTTTCAGCCTAAATTCAACTGAATCCACTACAAAGACGAGATATTTAATGTTCAAATAGATAAACTTTATTGTTTTTTGCAAATATTCACTCATTTTGAATTTGATGCCTGCAACATGTTCCAAAGAAGTTGGGGCAGGGGCGTGGTTTTCTGCCTTGCTGCTTACCTGCAGAGATTTCTCCAGATTCTCTGACTCTTTTGATGATATTATGGACTGTAGATGATGAAATCCCTAAATTCCTTGCAACTGCACGTTGAGAAACGTTGTTCTTAAACTGTTGGACTATTTGCTTTTTTTGAGCATTCCTCAACTTTCCCTGTCTTTTGTCGCCCCTGTCCCAACTTCTCTGGAACGTGTTGCAGGCATCAAATTCAAAATGAGTGAATATTTGCAAAAAGCAATAAAGTTTATCCGTTTGAACATTAAATATCTCGTCTTTGTAGTGGATTCAATTGAATATCGGTTGAAAAGGATTTGCAGATCATCGTCTTCTGTTTTTATTTATGTTTTACACAACGTCCCAACTTCACTGGAATTGGGGTTATATAATCATGGAGCGCAACAGCGCCGGCGTGAATGAGCATGAGGCTCATAACACCGTCTGACTCGTACAAGCCTCAGTTATCACTGTCACACTGTAATATTATGCTAATCATGTCTGACTCATAACTCATTGAAGCGAGTGGAGGAAATGTGTGAAAAGTGCAGATACTAAACTTTCAGTCCATCGTTATGATTTGATGAAGTTACAGTTCTTTTTGCCGGATTTTTGTTTTTGACCTAAAAAATTTGAAATAAGTCAGAGGCAGCAGTTTAAAGGCGGTGATAATGTGAATCAAATATAAGTATAATTATAAAAATGTATCAATTTTTCTCAGTGTATACCCAAACCAATACATTATGCAACAATGTATATCGCTGCTGTAAGAACAAAGCCTTGTATCTTGAAAATGGTAACTTTACAGGAGAAGCAAAAAACATACTTTACTTTTAATGGAAGTCAATGGAACCAGACGTCTTTCCAAGGTTTTTTGGGTCATTTATTTTGGTCCATTCATCATGAAATGTGCACACAATTTAAAGAGAAACAGGCGTTTTTAGATTGTCAGAAACTGAAAAATGCCAAAAATGGACATACAAGGTTATGTATATGCAGATCCATGCATTATATAGCAACGTATACACATATGTAATAATGTACATGCAGACAAATACATTACGTAACAATGTAAACACAAACCTGTTTATTATGTAACAACATATACACAAGCAAAAATATTGTGACAATGTACTTGCAAACCGACACATCACAATGTATATGCAAACTATCACGTTATATACACAGACCCATATTTTATCTACCAGTGTATACACAGCTGTAATAACGTACATGCAAGCGAAAAACGTTGTTTACAAAATTGTACGTAAAGAACACATTATGTATATTATATATTATGTGTATTATAAATAGGTATACGCAAACCAATATGTTATGTAACAATATATAGTCAAATTTAAATGTTACTTAACACTGTAAACACAAACCCATATATAATGTAACAATGTATAAACAAGCAAAAATATTATAGAATGTACATGCAAACCAGTACATGATGTAACCATATATATATGCGGATCCATACATTATGTAACAATGTATACACAAGAGAAACATTTTACATAATTATGTATATACAAAGACCACAAAATGTAACAGTGTATACACAAACTGCTACATTACACAACAATGTATGTGCAAAAATTAGTGTACCAGTGCAAACGCAGACCAGTAAGTTAATTTATAACGTATAAGCAAACCCATACGTCATGTAACGATGTGTATCCAAACAAAAATAGCACACGTAAACTCATATATAACGCAACAATGTATACCCAAGCAAAAGTATTAGGTAACAATGTATATGCCAACCCATACATTAGGTAACAACATATATGTGGAAGCCAGAATATTACGTAACAACAGCCATGCAAACCAGTAGGTTATGTAACAATGTATATGCAAATGAAACGTGTAACAATGTATATCCAAATAAGTGTATTTTAAAACACGGTATGTGCAAACCAGCACAGTACGTAACAACGGAAACGTAGAGGAGCGGCAAACGGAGTGAAGTCGCCGAATCTCAGCAGTGCTTCTGCTAATAACGCGACCCCGATTGAGCTAAAAGTTCCGTTTCTTTCTTTAAATAGAGACGTACAGTCCTCTCCTGCGCCTCCGCCCAGCTTTCAGAATATTTCCCCAGATTTTCCAGCCGAGTCTGACGTCCCTCTGTTCCAGGGAAGCTTTGTTCTGCGGGAGCTTTATGGGGGGAGGCCATTAATAATACATCTGCAGTATGAATACATACATCCCAAAAAGCGAGGGGGTTTTGATTTGGGCTGCTGAGCCCCGAACAGCGGAGACACAGTGAGAGATGATCAGCACTGTGGGTTTCACGGTTTGGGTCGTTGGGTTGGAGAAATGGTTAATGGACTATGACTGGTGTTGGAACAGAACAGAACAGGTTAATAAGAGCAAGACAGACATTCATCTTAGAGGAGCAGCACTCAGCCTTAACGTCTACGTTATTAACTTCATTAATGCTGAGTTATTAACTTCATTAATGCCACGTTATTAACTTCATTAATGCATGTGGTCACTTTATTAATGCTGACTTATGTAATATTGAATGCAGTGATATTGTGATGTATCTGGGGAATGCTGTGATGTCACTCAGCTCCACCTGGTTACTCTGCATGTATATTGGGCTGGTTGTTTATCATTGCTTTAATAAAGTGGCGTCAGGCTTGGAGAGAGACAGAGAGAGAGAGACAGAGAGAGAGAGACAGAGAGAGAGAGACAGAGAGAGAGAGACAGAGAGAGAGAGACAGAGAGAGAGAGAGAGGGAGAGAGTCTGTTACTGAGGGCATCAGATTGCAGGGCTGTATCGCTCCCCTCGTTATGAACTTGGCCGCCTCTCCTCCGCAGACGCGGGGCGTGTTTGGCGCTAGATAAAAGCGAGGCTGAGCTATTGTTATTTTATCTTCCTGGGGAATTACTCAGAGAGCTGATTGACAGTCCAGCAGGCTACGCTGATAGGCAACTGTTTGCCTTTATCAATCCAGACAAAAACAGAATGAGAGATCACAACGCTCTCTCTCTCTCTGTGTCTCTATGTCTCTCGCCCCTCCCTCCTCCACTCTCCACACTCTCTCCATCCTGAACTATTTGTGCTTCCAGCAAAAGCAGGCAGGCGTTTTACAAACACTCGGCGTTCGTGCTCGTGCGGTCGAGTTTGTGTTGTTGCTATGACGGTAGTTGCTACGCTGCCTAGCTGAGACAGAAATAACAATAGTCCGATGAAACAGTGGAACAATCACAAACGCCACCGAGCTGGATTTTCAAGGCCTTTGTGTTCAGCCTGCAGAACAAACCACGGGCAAGAAAACTGCACCACAAAAGCCTGATCCAAAGGGGATTAGACTCGGTGGTCCTGATCGTCACAGGTGCTGCTTGTTGATTTATTCCCGTCTAATTTGTGGTCCGAGAAAATTACAGGCCCAGTTTGCTACTGAGGTCCAGGGGGGGGACTAAAATGTTCAGATCACTGCGGAGTTTGGTAAAAAAAAATAGTTACATTAAAAGTTAAGACGATGTTTATTTAGCATTAATAAAGTTAGTAAGTTGGCATCAATACATTTATTAACCCTGCTGAACAACACAGCATAGACCAGCATGAGTTCTACGCTGATCTTAGGTCTATGCAGGTTTATGTTGATCTGATGCTGGTCGCCCAACATGATCATCCCGCTTGACCATGCAGAACACAGCATATCGCTGTTCTCGTATCTCTAAACTGGCAACTTTCCAGGAGAAGGAAAAAAACACCTTTACTTTTAATGGAAGTCAATGGAACCAGAATTTTTTCCAAGTCATTTTGGGCCATTTCTTTTGGTCCATTCATCATGAAATATACACACCATGTAAAGGGCAAAATGTTTTTTCAAATTAGGTCAAAAACTGAAAAACGTCAAAACAAGGAGATACGAGGTTTTCTTTGAGAACAGCGATGTGCTGGTTTCACTGGTGTCCATAATGTTCACTTTCATTGTTGCTGACCAGCACACCAGCGTCCAAAACCCAGCATGTGCTGGTCTTTGCTGACTTTTCTAGCACTGGCTGAAAAATACTACTTAACAAATGCATTAATACCAACTTAATAACTTTATTAACGCCCACTCACTGGGTGTAAAATATAGCTTGTTAATGCGGTCATAGTAACTGTATTAATGCTGTATTAATAACATAATAAACAGATTAATACTAATTTAATAATGTGAACGGATTAACTTAATGCTCCATCTTTAACATTATTAATGCAAACTTAATAAATATTAGATGGCCGTCTTACCAACTTAATAACTTTATTATTCTGCTGGCTTTTTTGCACTGGCTAGACATAAGTTGATGTTCACAAAAGCCTCCTGACAACTGCTTCTCATTATATTTAGTCCCAAATTGCAAAACAATGGATGTTTTGGAGGAATCTTTCAACCGTGTACTTGCTCTGGTTGAGAGTTTCGTCTCCATCCTCTCGAACTTGGAAGATCATCAGCAGGAGGAGAGAGGAAATAAAGCCCATGTGAAAAGCGAGATCCCACAGGCTCATTTCATCGGCAGTGGTAACAGAAGCTGCAGCTGTAAAGTTGTCAGTGGTCAGGACCCCCATGGACCCTCACAGAGCAGGTGAGATCATTCTCAGCGCTGCAGTGACACTGACGTGGTGGTGGTGTATTGGTGTGTGTTGCGCTGGCACGAGTGGATCAGACACCGCAGTGCTGCTGGAGTATTTAAACACTGTCAGGTTCATAGAAAATACAACCCCATTGGAAACTTGTCCTGCAGTCATTTTTAAGCCGAGTTTAAAGCCTTTAGATTTGGGCCGAGGCTGGTCCAGAAGACTGGCAGCGAAGATAAACAAATGTCCGATATATTCATGAGAATATAACACAACACACTGGCAAACATTTACTGCTGTGGGTGGCAACAGTGGAGCAACTTGTGTGCAGCTGTGCTTAGCCAGCAAGCTAGTATTGCAGTGTGAAACATGCAGTAGGACCACAAAAGTAAAGATGATGATACAGTCTGCTGACTGACTACACATCGTGGAGTCTCTCGAGTGTTTTTTATAGTCAGTGGGGAGTCCGTGGTAAGAGATCCAGGCCTGTATGCTGGTTAAATTGGCCTTTTCTCTGTTTTGGAGGTTCAGTGTTATGAAGTCCCGCCCTTCAGAGGTCAGGACAACCAAAACAGTAGTGCTGTTGGTCGATGACACACATGTGCGTTAGAGTTCACCTCAAACTCGCTCGTGAAATGCACTCAGCCTGAAACTCTGTGATGTGAAATTGCTTTGCTGCAAATTCCCCCCGAAACGAGTGTGATTTGGCCAGTGTTGGCGCGACTGGGCCTTTAGCACTGAGGTGTGAAGCATATTCCTATTCAGGTGTTTGTTCTGTTTTGTTTTGTTTGTTACACAAAATCTACAGACTTTTAGCTTTCAAGCACAACAGCACAGAGGAATCCCACTGTTCACCTTCATATATTCACCGGTCAGGCGCAACATCCTGACCACCTACTCATTTCTACGCTCACTGTCCACTTTATCAGCTCCACTTACTGTATAGCTGCACTCTGTAGTTCTACAGTTACAGACTGTAGTCCATCTGTTTCTCTGATACTCTGTTACCCTGTTCTTCAGTGGTCAGGACCCCCATGGACCCTCACAGAGCAGGTACTGTTTGGGTGGTGGGTCATTCTCAGCACTGCACTGACACTGATTTGGTGCTAGTGTGTTGGTGTGTGTTGTGCTGGTGCGAGTGGATCAGACACAGCAGTGCTGCTGGAGGTTTTAAACACTGTGTCCACTCACTGTCCACTCTATTAGACACTCCTACCTTGTGGGTCCACCTTGTAGATGTGAAGTCAGAGACGACAGCTCATCTGCTGCTGCACAGTTTGTGTTGGTCATCCATCATCAGTGGTCACAGGACGCTGCCAGCTATTTTTGGTTGGTGGACGATTCTCAGTCCAGCAGCGACACTGTAAAAACTCCAGCAGCACTGCTGAGTCTGATCCACTCAGACCAGCGCAACACACACTAACACACCACCACCACGTCAGCGTTACTGCAGTGCTGAGAATGACCCACCACCCAAACAGCACCTGCTCTGTGAGGGTCCTGTGGGGGAGCTGTGAGTGATCAATAATTCACAGTAATGACTGTATGCGCTGGTGATAAGTGCATCATCTTAGGGGTTAAAGGAGGAGAAGAGGCAGAAAAAAACACAGAAGGCTTTGGGCTGACTTGCTCACGAACGAGCCATTATACAGTGATATATCCTCTCCATCTCTTTGTTACTCCTGTCGTCTCCTCTGTAAGCCCCTCCCCCCAGGCTGCGGAGGTCCACCCGGGCTCACTGTCTCTGGGTAATGAAGTGGAGCGAGCAGGCTGCCGGAGCGTGGCTGTAAAAGCCGCAGGCCCAAAGCCAGAGAGACCCGACAGCAGACTGCCGCCCAGCAAGGAGTCGCCACACAGCGTGTGATCACTGCCCACAAGGGTGGAGGACGCTGTCCAGGGGACGGAAGCACTCGCACAGCAGACTGGGTTTTGTGTAGAGGTGTGCATTCTGACCTATCCTGAAATTTGAGTATCTGAACGAGTTATTTAAGCTGATGAAGATGAATAAGCTCTTGTGCTTTGGTGCTTTTTTTCTTAAAAGTCCTTCAGTTACTGAAAAAACGGCCAAAAGTGTGCCAGTCACACCTGTACAAGCTTGTTGGACATGCCATTAAAGACCATGGGCATTAATATGGAGTTGACCCTTATGCAGCTGTAACAGCCTTGGAAGGCTTTCCACAAGATTTAGCGGTGTGTCTGAGGGGATGTGTGCCCATTCAGTCAAAAGAGCATTTGTGAGGTCAGACACTGATGTTGGACAAGAGGGGCCTGACTTTGAATTCATCCCAAAGGTGTTCAGTGGGTTTGAGGTCGGGGCTCTGTGCAGACCACTGGAGTTCCTCCACACCAAGCTGGTCAAGCCATGTCTTTATGGACCTGCTTTGTGAACAGGGGTTTAGTCATGCTGGAACAGGAAACCTCTTCCCAAAACTGCTGACACTGGAAGCTTAACTGTAAAATGTCTTTGTGCTGTAGCATCAACATCACCCTTCACTGGAACTGAGAGCCCAAACCCTGAAAAACAGCCCAGCCCATTATACCCCCTCCACCAAACTTTACTGCTGGCTCTGCATTCTTGTAGGTAACGTTCTCCAGACATCCACCAAACCCAGATTCATCATCAGACTGCCAGATAGAGAAGCTGATTCATCACGCCAGAGAGCACGGTTCCACTGCTCCAGAGGCCAGTGGTGGCGCTTTACACTTAACAATGCTTGGCATTGCGCATAGTGATCTTAGACTACTGTGCAGCTGCTCGGTCGAGCAAACCCACTTCATGAAGCTCCTCATGCAGAGCACTTGTGTTGATGTGCAGGTCAAAATGTTATGTTCATGTGTCAAATAAGGCTGATTAATGTATCTTGAGCCAATGAGCCAATAATAACACTAGAGCTAACTAGTGCAGCGGTCGATGGTGACGACTTGTGAGCTTCTACCTAAAGTTTTTTAGGTAACACTGAGAACAGTGTCTTGTGTTTTGGTTAGTGTAGCTACAGTTTCAACGCCTCTGCCTTCTAATTCTTGTTAACAGTGCATCCTTTGCAACTTGCTCAGGTTTTGTAGTAGGTTAGTATAATTACTGTGCAAATAGCCACCAAACTGCTGCACTTTAAAGCCTGATGTCTATAGTGACTATAGTGACTGTATAGTGACTGTATAGTGACTATATAGTGACTGTATAGTGACTGTATAGTGTCTGTATAGTGACTCTATAGTGACTATATAGTGACTGTATAGTGACTGTATAGTGTCTGTATAGTGACTCTATAGTGACTCTATAGTGACTCTATAATGACTGTATAGTGACTCTATAGTGACTCTATAATGACTGTATAGTGACTCTATAGTGACTGTATAGTGACTCTATAATGATTGTATAGTGACTCTATAGTGACTGTATAGTGACTGTATAGTGACCGTATAGTGACCGTATAGTGACCGTATAGTGACTGTATAGTGACTCTATAGTGACTGTATAGTGACTGTATAGTGTCTGTATAGTGACTCTATAGTGACTCTATAGTGACTGTATAGTGACTCTATAGTGACTCTATAATGACTGTATAGTGACTCTATAGTGACTCTATAATGACTGTATAGTGACTCTATAGTGACTGTATAGTGACTGTATAGTGACTCTATAGTGACTCTATAGTGACTGTATAGTGACTCTATAGTGTCTCTATAATGACTGTATAGTGACTCTATAATGACTGTATAGTGACTCTATAGTGTCTGTATAGTGACTCTATAGTGACTCTATAGTGACTCTATAGTGACTCTATAATGACTGTATAGTGACTCTATAGTGACTGTATAGTGACTCTATAGTGACTCTATAATGACTGTATAGTGACTCTATAGTGACCGTATAGTGACTCTATAGTGACTGTATAGTGACTGTATAGTGACTCTATAGTGACCGTATAGTGACCGTATAGTGACTGTATAGTGACTGTATAGTGACTCTATAGTGACTGTATAGTGACTGTATAGTGTCTGTATAGTGACTCTATAGTGACTCTATAGTGACTGTATAGTGACTCTATAGTGACTCTATAATGACTGTATAGTGACTCTATAGTGACTCTATAATGACTGTATAGTGACTCTATAGTGACTGTATAGTGACTCTATAGTGACTCTATAGTGACTGTATAGTGACTCTATAGTGACTGTATAATGACTGTATAGTGACTCTATAGTGTCTGTATAGTGACTCTATAGTGACTCTATAGTGACTGTATAGTGACTCTATAGTGACTCTATAATGACTGTATAGTGACTCTATAGTGACTCTATAGTGACTCTATAATGACTGTATAGTGACTCTATAGTGACTGTATAGTGACTGTATAGTGACTCTATAGTGACTCTATAATGACTGTATAGTGACTCTATAGTGACCGTATAGTGACTCTATAGTGACTGTATAGTGACTGTATAGTGACTCTATAGTGACCGTATAGTGACCGTATAGTGACTGTATAGTGACTGTATAGTGACTCTATAGTGACTCTATAATGACTGTATAGTGACTCTATAGTGACCGTATAGTGACTCTATAGTGACTGTATAGTGACTGTATAGTGACTCTATAGTGACCGTATAGTGACTCTATAGTGACTCTATAGTGACTCTATAGTGACTCTATAATGACTGTATAGTGACTCTATAGTGACTGTATAGTGACTCTATAGTGACTCTATAATGACTGTATAGTGACTCTATAGTGACCGTATAGTGACTCTATAGTGACTGTATAGTGACTGTATAGTGACCGTATAGTGACTGTATAGTGACTGTATAGTGACCGTATAGTGACCGTATAGTGACCGTATAGTGACTCTATAGTGACTGTATAGTGACCGTATAGTGACTGTATAGTGACTCTATAGTGACCGTATAGTGACCGTATAGTGACCGTATAGTGACTGTATAGTGACTGTATAGTGACCGTATAGTGACTGTATAGTGACTGTATAGTGACTGTATAGTGACCGTATAGTGACCGTATAGTGACCGTATAGTGACTCTATAGTGACTGTATAGTGTCTGTATAGTGACTCTATAGTGACTCTATAGTGACTGTATAGTGACTCTATAGTGACCGTATAGTGACTCTATAGTGACTGTATAGTGACTGTATAGTGACTCTATAGTGACCGTATAGTGACCGTATAGTGACTCTATAGTGACTCTATAGTGACTGTATAGTGACTCTATAGTGACCGTATAGTGACTCTATAGTGACTGTATAGTGACTGTATAGTGACTGTATAGTGACCGTATAGTGACCGTATAGTGACCGTATAGTGACCGTATAGTGACTCTATAGTGACTGTATAGTGTCTGTATAGTGACTCTATAGTGACTCTATAGTGACTGTATAGTGACTCTATAGTGACTCTATAATGACTGTATAGTGACTCTATAGTGACTCTATAATGACTGTATAGTGACTGTATAGTGACTGTGTAGTGACTCTGTAGTGACTGTATAGTGACTGTATAGTGACTCTATAGTGACTCTATAGTGACTGTATAGTGACTGTATAGTGACTGTATAGTGACTGTGTAGTGACTCTATAGTGACTGTATAGTGACTGTATAGTGACTGTATAGTGACTCTATAGTGACTCTATAGTGACCGTATAGTGACTGTATAGTGAATGTATAGTGACTGTATAGTGACTGTGTAGTGACTGTGTAGTGACTCTATAGTGACTGTATAGTGACTGTATAGTGACTTTATAGTGACTGTATAGTGACTCTATAGTGACCGTATAGTGACTCTATAGTGACTCTATAGTGACTGTATAGTGACTGTATAGTGACCGTATAGTGACCGTATAGTGACTGTATAGTGACTGTATAGTGATTTCAGTGTTTGAATATTGGCAGTACTGGGAACAGTTTACTGGGTACTTGCGAAGACCCTAGTTGTGTTGTTGATTGTGGTTAAAAGTGCCTACTGTTACAAGCAGGACCCAAAACAATCGCAGACGGTTGTTTACATTTGATGTTAAGGTGAAGGTGATTCTCAAAATGCTACGGCAAAAATGCACCCAGTGGTTTACCAGCAAACGGGAAGGTCTTGTTTACTAGCTACTGACGGCTTGTAAGAAAGCCTCTTGCATATCTTTTAAAAATGAACTCATTGCCATCAGCGACTTTTTCTTGCCGCGACTGTAAATCTGTTGCACCAGTTTGGGGAAAGCTCTTTCCTGTTCCAGCATGACTGAGCCCCTGTGCACAAAGCGAGGCCCACAGAGACATGAGATGACAAGTTTGGCGTGGAGGAGCTTCTGGGGCTGACACTAGTGGATTGGGAACACTAGCCGAAAGATGTCCACCTTCAGCCAAGCCCTGGGGGAGAACGGGGCCATTAAAGCAGTCTTCCCCGTCCTCATGCCAGCTGCTGCCTGTGTGGGTTCATTTCCCACCGTACTCTGCCTACTCAGCACGGAGGAGTATAGAGATAAGCTCACGCTGAGCTGACTTCACTATTAATATGCACTGTTTCCGATTGAGGGATTATTCCAGAACGGAGAAAAGGACACATTCATGTGCTGGATAATTGACAGAAGGCGATAACGTCGTTTGACGATGTCTTTTGTATTACAGCTCGAACGCTTTGTAGATTTTGTGATCGCTACTGGTTGTAAGAGCCTAAAAAATCCTAATAACCAGGAATATTAATCAGTATCAATTTATATGGTCAAAAATGAAAGAGTGGGTTTTGGCCCGTGGGCTGTTTTGATACTGCTGGGGTGGCCAGTGGCCACTAGTGTTTTTTGTTTAACTGGAACATTTTGTGAAAATATACATTAAATATACATTTAATCAAAAGTCCTTTTAAAAATGAGAAGTGCTGATGATTATTTGATCGTGAAAAGTGTTTTGTTGCGTCTCTCACGCTGCTTGCTGTTTCCGAGACAGCACTTTTGTCACGCCTTCCGTGGCAGAGCCCAACACTCCTCGCTCCGTTCAGCACTCAAACTCCCAGAATCCACAGCTTCCACATGAACGCGACCTCTTAGCAATCCACCTATCAACGTTCTTTCTCGTCTGATTGTTGATTTAAATTAAATAAAATAAATGACACTTTTTAATCCCACAAATGGAGAAATTTCACCTCTGTATTTAACCCATCCGTACAGTGAAACACCACACACACACACTAGGGGGCAGTGAGCACACTTGCCCGGAGCGGTGGGCAGCCCTATCCACGGCGGCCGGGGAGCAGTTGGGGGTTAGGCGTCCTGCTCAAGGACACCTCAGTCATGGACTGTCGGCTCTGAGGATCGAACAGGCGACCTTCCGGTCACAGGGCCAGTTCTCTAACCTCCAGCCAACGACTTTAAATTTTTGTTTGTTTATTTATTTATTTTTTTCTGACACCTGCTGTACGGACTGTGTGTGTGTTTGCATGTTGAGTGTCTGCGCGTTACTGAGCCTTTGTTGTTCATGTCTGAGTTGTGTTTCCGCTCGATCTCTGGTTTTACGACTTTAGGCTTATCCCGTTGGACTCTGCTTGCTCTTTTGTGTATCCACCTTCACCTGTTCTGTTCCTTGGTTTTGGATTCTCCCATATTAAACACCTTCTACTTTAGTCTGCTCTGCGCGCGCCGGCTTTTCCGCAGCCGTCACAGCTCTGCTTTCACACATGCCCAAACTGAGAAAAGAAAGAAAGACTGAAAGAAGTCAGAGTCAGTTTCCTGCACTGAAACACCGCCATCGCTGGGCTCGAATTCCTAGAAATCTGATAACGCCCTTAATCCGGTCCAAGAAATCGGACTGTGCTGTTCATGTGGCCACTTGAATAGTCAGACAGCTGCCGAAACCCAGTCACGATCGGATTATTAAGCGCGTGTAAAGGCACTCACTGTCCATCATATTGTTCAGTATGGAGATCCAGGTTTCTTGCCTTGTCACTGTTGTTTGTGACGGTCCAGACGCTCTGACGCTGTGTAGAATAGCGCTGGGTATGAAGGTACAGATTTCTGGGTTTGTCGTTGTTTATCCTCATTTGGGGTCCATGTCAATCAAAATTAGCCGCGATTTTCTTTCAAACCATCATTTCTGTTCCAACCAAGATCCATTAAAACCTGCAAACAGCTCTCCAGACAGGCCAGTTCTGCTGCCAGTAGCTGCCGATTAACATGCCGTCATTTTTGAAATGTGAACTGGTTATTGGTTTCATTCATTTTTAGCATCAGCACCTTTGACTGTGCAGTTCACACAGCATTTCGGCTTCAGCTCCTCAGCACTCAGCTCAGCGCTGCTGCGTCATGCGCGCCCATCTACAGTTAATAAAGGTGTTTGGTGATGAAGCTGGGAAAGGAGTCGCTTGTTTGTGTAGCTGATGTTAGGCCGGATAGCTGAGGTCGTGTTTAGAGGCGGTCCTCAGGTCCCAGCTGTTCGCTGCCTCCAGCTTCATGTATGATTTATGAATCTCCCGAAGGGTCGCGACCTTTGTTTCACACCGACTCCAGATTTCACCGGCTGGCTGCTTTTAAATGATCTATAGATTTTATGTCCCGATTGAGGACGTCTGAGGCGTCCAGTCTGTTGTGGATGATCGTCACAAGAAAACATTCATCATGGAATGGACTTTCTGTTGACGTGTCGGAGCTGTTGGTCCGTTTTCTTGATAAATAAATGCTTCCAGAACCTAAAACTGTCTCTACCCAACCCAGAGCTGCCCCACCAAGAGTGGACATTATATATATATATATATATATATACACACAGTACTGTGCGAAAGTCTTAGGCACCCAAGACACATTCTCAAAAGAGAAAAGTATTAAAATTTGAATAAACAAAATGTATAGAATATTAATTAATAATGAGATATATATATAATAAACTGATTTTCTGGATGTTGGTGTGTGTGTTTACCCATCTCCAAGCCGCTCCTCGAGGAAGCCCAGTATTATATGTAGTTATAAAGCAGCTACTGGTTTGACCAATCAGTGCTCAGTAAATTGAGCTCATGATGTAATTGATGATATTAACGAGTCTCTGTGGCGGCTGTGAAGGTGTCCAGGAAAAATCTGGACAGAGAAATTCTTGTTCCTGTTTATTGTTTTTCTGTTTATCTGAATTATGAATACGACTTTATTCTAATGTATATTGTGATAAACTCACTGCTGAGGTCCATTGTTTAAAAATTAGCTTAGACGCCTAAAACTTTCTCAGTATACTCCTATATTTTCATCAGTCATTACATAATCATTAATTATTTAAAATGAACAGTTAAAATCAATTTGATCAAATCATTTCAACAGTAAAATAAAATTTTATTTAGAAAATGTGGCTGTTTTCCACGCAGTGCTTATTTTGACCAGTTTCTAGTGTAGTGATTGTATTATGTACTGATAATCTGGTTAAATTTGTTTTTTAAAAAGCCGTATGAATGGAAATGGATTGAACAGCGCGCCATGCAGTGCCGTTCAGAGATTCCAAAACGCTTTGGTAGGAAAACGAGACGAACAAAGAAGCTTTTAAAAACACTGAATTGAAAAGTGTCTGGAAATGTGTGTAACTCGGGTCCGTCAGGCTCGGAGATGAGGCCAGTTTTCCACACCTTGTTTTACTTTGTCAGGTAACCGAGCTTAACCGAGCGTAACCGAGCGTAACCGAGCGATCGTCACACGCCTGCATGATTTTCTTTTTGTTGTGTTTTTATTATTAGTCCTCATAAACGAATGAAATCTTTGTGAAAATGAGGATAAACTGCTGCGAGAGGCTGCAGGCCACCCGAATGCGATGTGGCGGTGCTACGGCGCGGTGCGGGGGCTGGTAATGACACTGCGCTCGGGGATAAATATCACAGCAGATAAATGTGAAATCCTCCTGTGTCTTCAAGCACTGGGGTTAATTGAATGGGCCGCTGTTACTCGCTGATCACAACGTGAACGTTTTACTGCTAAACAAAGCGACTTTTCCCTCATTTCTCACTCAGAAATGTGCTGATAAACAAACACGATCCTACCGCACACTCAGGCCTGATGGAGACGTTTGGCGCCTTGACCTTTTCCACACAGACGTCTGCACTGCTACAGACGGACCGTCCAGTTTGTCCTCTGGTGCTGCACTGCTGGTCATTAGTTACAGCTTTCAGACAGGTGGAGAGTCCAGTTTCCCCCAGAAACTCACGCCATCCCTCAACAGGCTGACAGCGCCGATAAGTCTGTTTGAAATCGTTGTGAAGAGCCAAGCTGGTGCTGAACTGAGGAGTCTTCCCTCAGTTCCCTCGGGGGGGGTTGGTCCCACCAACCAATAATCGAGCCCCACTAGATTCACTATGTCATACATGCTTCTGGCTTCTGGCAGCAAATCCACTCCAGAATGGGTCGACTTTGTTTTGCCGTGAATGTGGTCTCCCGTGTTGATTCTCTCCGGAACGCGTGACCCCTTTGGATAGATTTAATGTTGATTTCTCACCCCATCCCCATTGCGCCACGCCCTGGCCCCTCGTTTTAGCCGTCAAGCCTTGAACATGGTCTGGACACTGGACTGGTACTGTAATTCTGGTCAGCGACTCAATCTGAACAGATCCCACCAACAGCCAATGAACACTGAGAACATGAAAAACGTGAATACAGCAAATATGCAAAACAGAAGTAAATGAAAACTAAGATGAGTTCAGTTATCCATATATTTCAATAACCACGCCCATCCACGGCCACCAGAGACACACCCTTGAACCACAGTCACACTAGATTTGCAGTTTACGTTTATTCTAATTCACCAACCACAGACCATAAAAGAAGATAAAAGATAGTTAAACCTCTGAATGTCTATGTAACATCAGGCCGCTCTTACAGTCTCTTACAGTATAAAACGTTACGCCCAGACACTGTAAATATTTGCACTAGAGGTGGGTGATATGGCAAAAATATCATATTGCGATGCTTCAAAAAATTTTCACGATATACGAGATATGGTGATATTTATGTTTTCAGACATCTGATCAGTTGGAGCAGAGAAAAATATTCATAAAAGATGCTATCAACATTTTTTATTTTCGATTTATTTTTATATTTGATTTTTGTTCAATATTTGGCACCAAATTCAGATAAATGCGACTGATTTTACTCTTTTTATAATTAAACCTTCCACTGGTTTTACAAGTACTGACGATATCCATGATATATGCAGAAAAGCATATTGTATTGTATTGTTGCAGAATTTATCACGATAATGATGTATATTTCCATATCGAACAGCCCTAATTAGCACTTCTTCCGATTTTTTTATACAGCTCCACCCTTTCACAGACCAGTAGACCCCCACTGGGAACTCTGGGTCTAATTAAGTGTCTTCTATAGGAAATGTGTTTTTGTTTTGTTTTGTATACGAACGTATCCCACAAGGCTGTTCAGGAGTTGATGAATAACAGTATATGGCATTAGCCCGTCCCCCAGGCCCCACTGACGGCTGCCTGGTCGAGTGTAAGGCAAATTAAAGTGGCCTCGCTGCGGGACCAGAGGCGGCGACCAGGAGGCGGGGCTTGGGACTTGTGCGCCGTCCCCTACTTGCAGTCCTTATCCTCTCACTGTCTTCGCTGGCTTTGTCCTCTGGGTTCCTCCCGGCTCTCACGCCCATCATCAGGGCCCGGGGTTCGGGCTCATGCCATACACTTCATTCAGTGACGTCACATGAAAGTAAGTCGACTATTAAACTTTGAACTTTTACACACCAAAACCGGCTAAAGCCTCTTAAAGCCCCCCCCACTGGACAAAGCCTGCTGGTGTTGGTGAGGTCAGCCTTGTGATGTCATTTTCAGTAGTGCATGTATCAGTAGTCTTCTTTCGGCTCCTTATTGGCCTTACCTAAGCCCAGTTTGATGCCTTTTAAGAGTAATTTGGACCACAATTAGGGTTAAGGATTCCAGATGAGGTGCGGAGCATCATTAACACTGTCCGCTGTGTGTGTGAAGGGAGATGGGCGAGCCTCGGCGCGGTCTCCCTCCCAGTGGATAAAGCATTTGGCCAGGCTAATTAAAACGCCATCGATTCAGGACTGCTGGCCTGGAGAGGCCAATCGCTATTGCCAGGGTTGTTAACTTAGAGGCACTGCTGTAGGTTATTGCTGCCCCCCCCGCCACACACACACACACACACACACACCTCTCTAAGTGTGTGTTGGAGGAGGTTTTGTGGCTGTTGCTAAGTGCTGTGGTCCAGGGGAACGATGATAGATGGCCTGTTACAGAGAGATCAGGTGTGCGCCTCCATCTCCTGGAGCTTCCTGTTTTTAAAGGCAGACTAACCGACTGCTGTATGAGTATGAATTACGCACTGTGACCAGATCGGATCCCTCTTTTGTTTTGGTGGCGCTATTATGTCATTTCAGGATTGGAATATATACCAAAGTTACACACAGCAGTGGACAGAGGGCAGAGCGCTTCCACTCACTGGCCACTTTATTAGAAACGCGGTGCTTCCACTCACTGGCCACTTTATTAGAAACGCGGTGCTTCCACTCACTGGCCACTTTATTAGAAACACTGTGCTTCCACTCACTGGCCACTTTATTAGAAACGTGGTGCTTCCACTCACTGGCCACTTTATTAGAAACACTGTGCTTCCACTCACTGGCCACTTTATTAGAAACGCGGTGCTTCCACTCACTGGCCACTTTATTAGAAACGTGGTGCTTCCACTCACTGGCCACTTTATTAGAAACGCGGTGCTTCCACTCACTGGCCACTTTATTAGAAACACTGTGCTTCCACTCACTGGCCACTTTATTAGAAACGTGGTGCTTCCACTCACTGGCCACTTTATTAGAAACACTGTGCTTCCACTCACTGGCCACTTTATTAGAAACGTGGTGCTTCCACTCACTGGCCACTTTATTAGAAACGCGGTGCTTCCACTCACTGGCCACTTTATTAGAAACGCGGTGCTTCCACTCACTGGCCACTTTATTAGAAACGCGGTGCTTCCACTCACTGGCCACTTTATTAGAAACGCGGTGCTTCCACTCACTGGCCACTTTATTAGAAACGCGGTGCTTCCACTCACTGGCCACTTTATTAGAAACGCGGTGCTTCCACTCACTGGCCACTTTATTAGAAACGCGGTGCTTCCACTCACTGGCCACTTTATTAGAAACGCGGTGCTTCCACTCACTGGCCACTTTATTAGAAACGCGGTGCTTCCACTCACTGGCCACTTTATTAGAAACGCGGTGCTTCCACTCACTGGCCACTTTATTAGAAACGCGGTGCTTCCACTCACTGGCCACTTTATTAGAAACGTGGTGCTTCCACTCACTGGCCACTTTATTAGAAACGTGGTGCTTCCACTCACTGGCCACTTTATTAGAAACACTGTGCTTCCACTCACTGGCCACTTTATTAGAAACGCGGTGCTTCCACTCACTGGCCACTTTATTAGAAACGTGGTGCTTCCACTCACTGGCCACTTTATTAGAAACACGGTGCTTCCACTCACTGGCCACTTTATTAGAAACACTGTGCTTCCACTCACTGGCCACTTTATTAGAAACGCGGTGCTTCCACTCACTGGCCACTTTATTAGAAACACTGTGCTTCCACTCACTGGCCACTTTATTAGAAACACGGTGCTTCCACTCACTGGCCACTTTATTAGAAACGTGGTGCTTCCACTCACTGGCCACTTTATTAGAAACGCGGTGCTTCCACTCACTGGCCACTTTATTAGAAACGTGGTGCTTCCACTCACTGGCCACTTTATTAGAAACACTAACTCATCGACTTTTAAATTAGTTGCCAACTAATTTGGTCGTTGATTTTAAGTCGATGAATTGTTGCAGCCCTACTTTAGTCTCATATAAAACTCCAGTATAAAACGTATGTAAATGGGGAAGCTGTGCTCATTCCACATTTCTGGAAAGCTGTTTTGGCCCAAGAATTGCTGTAGACGTTGTTGTACCAATTAAAAGTACAAACACGGTGACATTGCGCTGGTTTCAAAGTCAACCCACCAGATACACTGGTTAAAAAGCTGAGCAAACTGCAGATGCGAGGGATTCTGTGCTTTGTGTAGTCTCGGCTGCGCCGGCATTGTTTGCTTTCGTATTAGCGAGTTCCACGGCACAAATCCCCCCCGAGCGGCGCACTGCTTTCATAAACAGATACTCAATTACAGCGCAGCTCCGCTCCAGAACACCCTAACGCTGAGCTGTTTCACATGGAGCACCTCACCAGGAGTGGGACGGCAGGGATGTGGGATACGCAAATTAACGGTGACAGGACAGCCAGAGCTGGCGCCCCATTACCATGTTAAAGCAAGCCCTCTGCAAATAAACGTAAACATATGGATGGTTTTTCAAAACGCTTTGAGAAACAAATTAGCATAAAAACTGCATATGCATATTTCCCTCAAAGAATTAAAAAGCAAATGGTTTGTCCTCTCGTTCAGTGCTTGGCCCCCGAGCAGCGTCCTCTGTTAGTGTTTCAGGCTTCTTATCCGCAAAGTGTGGATTGTGGGGAGAATCCTGAGGAGCTGGAGGACGAAACATTATGTAGAGAGTCTCTTTGCGTTTGTTTACCTCCATTCTGTCCTGGCCACTTTATTAGAAACACTTTGTGTTTTCACTCTCACTGGACACTTTATTGGAAGTGTTGCTCTCTGCAATAGCAAGGTATCAATTGACCTCTTCAGGCTCCAAATGTGTTTTGTCGTAGCTGCTGTTGCGAGGCTGGTCGAGCTTTTCCGAACACTCAGAGAAAATCCTCACACGTTCTGAAAGGTAGTACAATCAAACACCACATGACCACCGCCCACCCCACCCAGGCACTGGACCATATGCTGCCGGATTTCACTCCAGATAATAGATTTCAAATTCATGATATGCCGGGTGACCCGCAGTCTTTGATATGATAAGCTCCTGCGCTATTGCCGTTGAAATTAACCGCTCGGGTCTCGGACCACGGAATCAGCGGGCATCCCACCAGCGTCTGACTTTAATGAAGGCCAGTCATTAATAACCTGGCGGTGCGTAATCCTTCTGAGCCGCGCTATCAGAGGGCCGAGAGGACTTCATTTAATACGGCTGATGTTGACTCAGAGCGGCTCCAGGAACCTCGCCAGGAAGAGCTCTCCTCCATCCTGGAAGTTATGAGCGGCTGATTGGCCGTCGGGTCGCGCTGCTTTGCGTTAATAGCTTTTCTATTACGGAGGGAAATGAATCTTTCTGCCACACGCCGGCCGGCTTCTATCAACACTCCTCCAATCGTGCAAGATCCGTTCGTTTCAGA
The DNA here is from genome assembly GCF_015220715.1 of Pygocentrus nattereri. Taxonomy (NCBI): domain Eukaryota; kingdom Metazoa; phylum Chordata; class Actinopteri; order Characiformes; family Serrasalmidae; genus Pygocentrus; species Pygocentrus nattereri. The sequence continues at coordinate 46,638,477 of NC_051216.1, forward strand.
GAGACAGAGAGAGAGAAAGAGAGAGAGAGAGACAGAGAGAGAGACAGAGAGAGAAAGAGAGAGAGAGAGAGAGAAAGAGAGAGAGAGAGAGAGAGCGAGAGAGAGAGAGAGAGAGAGAAAGAGAGAGAGAGAGAGAGAGAGAGAGAGAAAGAGAGAGAGAAAGAGAGAGAGAGAGAGAGAGAGAGAGAGAGAGAGAGAGAGAAAGAGAGAGAGAGAGAGCGAGAGAGAGAGAGAGAGAGAGAAAGAGAGAGAGAGAGAGAGAGAGAGAGAGAAAGAGAGAGAGAAAGAGAGAGAGAGAGAGAGAGAGACAGAGAAAGAGAGAGAGAGAGCGAGAGAGAGAGAGAGAGAGAGAGAGAGAGAGAGAGAGAGAGAGAGAGAGACAGAGAGAGAGAGAGAAGAGAGAGAGAGAGAGAGAGAGAGAGAGAGAGAGAGCGAAGAGAGAGAGAGAGAAAGAGAGAGAGAGAGAGAGCGAGAGAGAGAGAGAGAGCGAGAGAAAGAGAGAGAGAGAGAGAGAGAGAGAGAGAGAGACAGAGAGAGAGAGAGAGAGAGAGAGCGTGCTTTAGAGTTTTGTTATTCACCGATCAGGCATAACATTCTGATACACTGTTACCCTGTTCTTCAGTGGTCAGGACCCCCATGGACCCTCACAGAGCAGGTACTATTTGGGTGGTGGATCATTCTCAACACTGCAGTAACACTGACGTGGTGGTGGTGTGTTAGTGTGTGTTGTGCTAGTCTGAGTGGATCAGACACAGCAGTGCTGCTGGAGTTTTTAAACACTGTGTCCACTCACTGTCCACTCTATTAGACACTCCTACCTTGTCGGTCCACCTTGTAGATGTAAAGTCAGAGACGACAGCTCATCTGCTGCTGCACAGTTTGTGTTGGTCATCCTCTAGTCCTTCATCAGTGGTCACAGGACGCTGCCCACAGGACGCTGCCCACAGGACGCTGCCCACAGGACGCTGTTGGTTGGATATTTTTGGTTGGTGGGCCGTTCTCAGTCCAGCAGCGACACTGAGGTGTTTAAAAATTGCAGCGGCACTGCTGTGGCTGATCCACTCAGACCAGCACAACACACACTACCACACCACCACCACGTCAGTGTTACTGCAGTGCTGAGAATGACCCACCACCCAAACAGTACCTGCTCTGTGAGGGTCCATGGGGGTCCTGACCCCTGAAGAACAGGGTAACAGAGTATCAGAGAAACAGATGGACTACAGTCTGTAACTGTAGGAGGTGGTCAGACTGTTATGCCTGATTGGTGTATCTGAAATGACAATAAAACCTCTTGAACCTTGATAAAGGACAAGTTAAGGAAGAAAATTCCAGCCTTTGGTTTCCCGTTTTGGTCTTCGTCATGGTGTGTCTTGGATTTTAGTTTTGGCTTAGAGTTTCTCGCTATTTATCACACGAGGCAGAAGGGCTTTTGGCTGCTGGAGTGTGTTTCCAGACTGAGCATTGTTCTGGGCTTGGCATCTTAACATGTTCTCTCACATACACACCCTGCCTCTGCCGTACATCTGTACTAACACCCACACTGCATCCCGTAATCCCCGGCGTTCATTGTGCTCACTGACACGCACACGCCTTGAGAGCATGAATGAAAGGGTTTTTAAGACCGTCCTTTTCTTTTCTCATCCATAGAACGGAGAAAAGCACGTCACACTAAGAAACACAGCTAAAAGCTGTAGTAGCCGTCATGACGGTTGAATTTTATAGATACCAGTGAGTCATACAGCGTCAGAGACCACATAATCAAGTCTGTTGCAGATCCTGAACACCTCCACACGGTTTCAGACAAGTTTGTGATGCTGTTGGTGCTAATTGCTGTACATGGGCTTCAGTTTCTCGTTAGGTACATTTACATTGTGCTGTAGAGAAAGAATCTCCTGCTTAAACCCAGTCAGATTCATCACAGCTCCAAACTACGAAGCCTTGGTTCCATCAGTCTGACTGGATGAAGCGCTCCACTCAGTAAATGTTTAACCTCTTGGAACTGAGTTAAAAGGGGTAGTTGATGATAACTTGCCCCCTGAAATGAGCCCCTCTAATAAAAGAGCATCTCTTCATTAACAGCTACTGACGCCGCTCTGTAGGCGACCCTGCCCGTCTGCAGGGACAGCAGAGGAGGGGAAAGTTCAGCTCCTCACTGCTGGGCTTTAGTTACATTTAGGGATCATACGCCTTCAAAGAGGGGGACAGTTATTTATTATCACCCCCCCTAATTCTTCAGTGATGTGAAGCTGAAGTCAGAGATTCTCCAGTCTTGTTTGAATTTTCCCGTTCCACCTTAAATGGAGCAGCAGTTACATTCTGACGCTTCAGGCGTCAGAACTGCTGGACTATTTAAGGTGGAACGGGAAAGTTAGCTAGCTAGTTACTGAGATATGAGTGTGCGATTAGTGATTTAAGTTTGTTATGAAGAAAAACAACCAAAATCCACTGAAACCACACTAAACTAAGATAAAACTGTGGTTATTGTGATTTATTAACAGAGAAGATTCTCACATTTGTGGGTTTCTCTGGTCTCTTGTTCTCCGTCTCACCGGTTTCTCTGTTTTTCTCGTATCTCTCTGTTTGGAGTCTCTAAAAACCTCCGTTTGGAGGGTCACGTAGCCCCAACACTTCACCCCACCCCTCTATCCCAACAAGAAGAGAGTGGAATTCAGTGCCTTGTTTATAATGCCTTATGAATGCATTGTAACATATTATAAATGTGTTTATAGATGTCTAAAAATGTGACATTCATAGAAAGTGTTCCCACTGTTTTCAAGAATAAGACTTTTAATTATTCTTAAGAAGATAGTTAAGAAAATGAAGTTATTTAAAAAAACAAACATTTCTAACTTTTTTCTCACTTAAGATTTTCTTTCTGAAGGCACCTTCGTGAATCTGGCCCCAACATATTCACTGCCAATGCTGCTGACCAACACACCAGCACCCAAAACACAACATATGCTGCTTTGGTGGTGACCAGCCATGCGGTCCGTGCTGTTTTCCCTATCAGGGGGAATTTAAATAGGTTTTATTTGTGTTTATTTCTCAGGCTGAAACTTCTCAAGTCTTAAGTCGAGCTGTAAGTCGGTAAACATGTGACTCGAGTCCTCATCTCTCTTGTAGCTCCAGCGTAAACTTAAGGAAGCAGTCTTGAGGCTCCAAATGTGCCCTGGCTGATCGGCTGCGTTTGAAATAAGGGGGAAACATGTAAAAATACTTTTTTCAAACTGTTCATTTAACATGTGGTAATAGGAGTAACTCACTCTCTTCCCTACATAAAGAGTAATGGCCGATTGCTGTTCTGGGGTCAGTCTGGGGACTGTTTTCTTCACCATGGCAACGTCGGACAGGAGGAAAAATGCTGACCTGGGGTCAGTCTCAGGCTGTATGGAATGGATTCACTGCAGTTGTTCTCAATCCTCCAGGGGAGTCCTGCTATCAGCTGCTGCATTATTCACGGCCTGTCATTGGATCTGGGTCAGGAAGCACTGCGGTGTACTAAAGGAGTTTCTGCAGGACTCCTCTAAGAGTCTTTTAGGCAAATACAATAGTTTACTGCAGAATCCTGTGTGACAGTCCCTTAATTTCTAGGGCCCAGTCCCATTTCACCCCTCGCCCCTACCACTCAGCCCTACCCCTCTGTTGTGCACGTTCTTGTCTAGGTGTGGGGGTCCCGATTCTTGTTGAGATAGAGTGGTGGGGTGAAGTGTTGGGGCTACATGACCCTCCAGACGGAGGTTTTTCACAGACTCCAAACAGAGAGATATGAGAAAAACAGAAAAACCAGCGAGACGGAGAACAAAGAGACCAGAGAAACCCACAAATGTGGGAATTTTCTCTGTTAATAAATCACAATAACCATCATATTGTCTTAGTTTAATGTTGTTTCAGTGGATTTTGGTTGTTTTTCCTCATAACAAGCATAACAGCACATGACTGAGGTGTCCTTGAGCAAGACACCTAACCCCAACTGCTCCCCGGGTGCCATGGATAGGGCTGCCCACCGCTCCGGGCAAGTGTGCTCACTGCCCCCTAGTGTGTGTGTGTGTTCACTAGTGTGTGTGTGTGGTGTTTCACTTCACGGATGGGTTAAATGTGGAGGTGGAATTTCCCCGTTTGTGGGACTAATAAAAGTATCACTTAATAACATGCTAATGTCTCGGTAGCTAACTGGCTAACTTTCCCGTTCCACCTTAAATAGTCCGGCAGTTCTGACGCCTGAAACTCCAGAATGTAACTGCTGCTCCATTTAAGGTGGAACGGGAAAATTCTAACAAGAATCTGGAGAATCTCTGACTTCAGCTTCATATCACTGAAGAATTAGGGGGGGTGATAATAAATAACTGCCCCCCTCTTTGAAGGCGTATGATCCCTAAATGTAACTAAAGCCCAGCAGTGAGGAGCTGAACTTTCCCCTCCTCTGCTGTCCCTGCAGACGGGCAGGGTCGCCTACAGAGCGGCGCTAGTAGCTGTTAATGAAGTGATGCTCTTTATTAGAGGGGCTCATTTCAGAGGGAAGATCTCAACTCTTTTCACTATTTCACTAAACCCTTATAAGTCAGTTGTAAGGGGCAAGGTGAGACTCAGGGTAGGGGTAAACAGGATATGGCCCAAGTGTAAGAAACAAACTCCAAGTATGGGGTAAATATTTTAAGAAACATGGTAAGTACAAGTTCTGACGGTTTGTGTGTGAAACAACCTACTGAGTGCCGTGTGATTATTTTGGGTTAATTATACAGACAGTCTAACTAAATGACACCAACATTCTTCATAGAAAGTGTCATTCATTATAAGACAGTACTGCTAGGGTGAAATGGAGACATTCTAATTACTATTAATGCTATTATACATAAAATGTATAGTTTTTTTATTGTATTACTATATATTTTTTTTCATTTCTTAAGTGTTCCCTGGTCCTTTTTTTGGATGTTTCTCTAGTTAAATACTGGTTAAATGTGCATAAGGCAGTTTGGTGCCTGTGACGCAGGGTCCTCATGCATCTTAATTCCTCGCGCTTCCGACACGGATGTTTGAGGAATACATCCCGTCATGTAAATGCGCCTGCTGTGACGCAGAGATGCACTTTCAGACGTGGGATGCGTGGCGTACCTGCCTCCCCCCGAGCGCCACAGCGGCAGATGCGCATTCATGAAGAGTTCAAATGTTTTTAAGTTTAGCACGATGTGCTTCAGCCACGTCAGACTAGCCTTTCTGCTCATGTTAGAGGAACAGGCAGACGTGCAACCGGCTCTTGTATAAATAGCTGAAGCCGAAGGACGATTTTTGAGGGATGCTGAAAATCGCCGACCCTCTATTGCCGCTCTGTTAATCTGTGCCGGATGTGACGGCGCAGTGACTGTGAAGAAGGTCCATTCTGTCTAAACACCTGGACAATACTCCTAACAGGCCACTTCAGACATTTGGAAAGCAGCGTTAGTTAAAATTAAACTATTAATGACAAGATCATTCTGTGATATCAGTGTAATGATAAAATGGACGTGGTGCCTGTTGGAGGAGTACGATGTGGACTGCTGCTAAATCTAACCAGCCTTGAGCCTGTGTGACTGTAAAGCCCTTGGCTGTAATGAGCTTGGCCCGAGCTCTCCCTCAGATCAATCCTGCGGTTCTCGGACAGTGGCCGAGGAATTACAGCTTGCTCTGGCCGAAGCTCCTGCCAGCATCCCGCTCTCATCCCGTCTCCATCCAGCCACAATAAAAACCTCATCGCACGTTATCGATTGAGCAATGTGGCCCCTGTCGCTTGTGTTTGCTTTGGTTTGGAACGTTGCTTTGTGCTTTGGAAGCTGTGCCATCTGTCTCCTGAGCACCGCAAGGATTGTGGAATACTTCCGAACGGGCGAGGAGATGTTTCACAATGCCAGGCTGCAGATATCTCTATTGACTGAACCTTAATATTGATTCAGTGCTTCTAAGAAATACTCCTGCTGGTTTCTCTACAGCTTTAAAAGGACAGTTTGGTGAAAAAGCAAATATCAGGGTAATAAGCCATGAGAGGATAAAATCACTGTAACGTACGGCCTCAAGTGGCTTATCGCTTTTATGAAACGGTGACCAACATAAATATGATCAAATTTGCAATTTTTATTCTGTTATTATTAATAATAATTGACATGGGTCTCCCAAGTGGTGCAACTGTCTAAGCGTTGGCCGTATCATTAGGAGATTTCCTCCGAGCGCGTCCGGCTGTCCAGTGACGTTGTGTGACGTTGCCTGGTTTCAGAGGAAGCCTGTGCTGTGAGTCCTAACTAGCGGGTCGAATTGGAGACGACTAAATTGAGGAGAAATAAAAAAAAAACAAAACAATAATAATTGAAATAAACAGGTATTCCAGTAAGAAATGAATTCCTTTAGCGTATCGTATCTTTGCCATACAACCATGGACTGCTGAATGAGAACGTTCAGTCTCTCGTCAACTTTTGTCGTATAACAGCGAACATATGATGACACAGCACAGTTAAATGCAAAGCATTTGCTTTGTAAGTACTGTTTGGTCACCAAATTATCGCCGCAAGATTTATTTAGCACCAATCCAGCGGCACCTCTTCTCACACTGGGGCTGAATCTCAAGTGACTCCCTGCTCCCTACATGGTGCACGACGTAGGAGTTTAAATACTGGATCCTGCAGCCCAGCAGAGCGAAATACAACTCAGAAACAGTCGTTTGGGACTCAAACACATCCACATTTCATACATGATGCACTATTTGGCTGTAGAACCTACAACACCTAAATGTTCATAGCTGGCACACTATTTAGGGAGTACGGGGCCGTTTGGGATTCGGCCTGGGTTTGCGCGACTTCCGACTGAAACAGGAACGTTTGAGGCGTGTAAGACATTCAAGTGACATTCTTTAGACTTTTATACTGCCGTTTTACAGTCAGCTGTACTGTAAGTGCTTCAATTCGAGCCTGTGATATTAATGATGGAGCTGTTTAGGCTGTTTGCTGTATTGTAGCCTGTTAGCCAGCTGACCAGCCCAGTTCTAGATAAGAAAGTAAGTTGCCAGATCCTCAGTTTAAACAAGAAACGGGTTCTTGCTTCATCAGTTCGCTCTGTGCTGCATTCGAGTCAAAGATTATTCCATTAACAGCAGAAGGGCTTTTCGTGCCGAGGCGCGGTGATACAGAGCTCAGTGAGGCGGTCATAGCTGTGCATATATCCTGGATTTCACAACAGCCTCGAACGCAGCTCAGCCAATCAGAACCCTGAACACTCAGAGAACCTTTGCATGGTAAGAGGGTTCTTTGCATCGTGAAATCGTTCTGATTGAAAAGTTCTTCTGTTGCAGCAAACTTGACATTGTGATGATAGAAGAATCCTTTTAGATGCGTTACAGAACCCTTTTCAAATAGGCTGGACGTAGAACCATCTACAGCACTTTCTCCACCAATCTGAAGAACGATTTCACGATGCACAGAACCCTGCAATCATGCGAAGCGTTCTTTTAAGTGTTCATGCTTTTAGACAGAACCATTTCCTTTAGCGAAGGTCCCGAAAAGAACCTTCTTTTTCAGGACTGTTGCTAACAGGTCATGTAAGTGTGGATCCCGTTAGTGTCATGCAGACTGCATGCGTGGATCATCACACACTGGCCTACAACCTCCTCAAGTTCAAGCAGCACTTCTCAAGGTGAGTCACATGGAGGGAGACAGGCCACGTAGAACAAATATAGCAGCGTTAATAAAAGATCTGAATTTGAAAAGCTGAGCTGAACTAATTAATTAGCCAGATGTGCGCCATATGTGTGAGTGTGCATTCACAGTAACGTTAAAAATATCACCTCGTTGGGTGTCAGAGTGGTTCTGTGGTTCATCCTAAGCGTGTTCCACATGAAAATCTGCGCTGAAGCGTTGCCGTTAAAGATGTTCACGTTGTGCAAATCCTAGTTTTCCATTTCTCCTTTTATTCTATGTGTAATTTTTTTTTTTTTTTTCTGAATTGTTTTTAATTACTCTTTTTACATTAGTCTGTATTTATTGTGTGATTTTATCGATTTTATATTTTATTTATATTGTTCAGTATTATTATTGCACTTTGGCCAACGGACGTTGTTTTTAAATGTGCTTTATAAATAAATTTGACTTTGACATTGACATAGTGATTCTGTCCTGCCACAGTAGAGACGCATTATTTGGTGAACTACAGAATAAGACCAATCATATAGAACAACAGGAGAAACAACTGGACTGGCAAATGAGAGCAGTTTAAGGAGAATGCTGAGGATGGTCTTAGAAACATGCTGGTTTATGGAGATCCTGGACCTGCTGTTATGCTGAGGTTTGGTCAGAGATCCTGGACTCGGGTCCAGGTTAAAAAACTCCTCTTACTGTTCATATCAACAGTGAAACCACAGCCTTGGATTGAAGCGTAACAGTTCACACGTTGAGGTTTTCTGCTCTAGTAAAGAGCCAGAAATATTTGTCCAAATTCAACTGTTAGGACAGAATTTTGATGGGCTTCATTCAGAGGCAGATAAAATTTTGTTGGGTCACTGTCAAATATAGACTGAGTTTTGTTGGGTTACAGTTGCGTTCAGGCAGAATTTTATCAGGGTGTAGTCAGATGTGTGCAGTCAGATTCGGACATGATTTTGTTGGGTCTCAGTCTGATTCAGACAAAACTTTGTCCAGTAACAGTGAGATTCAGACAGAATTCTGACATAGTCGGACGTAGGAGTAATTTTGTTGGGCTGATTCAGGCAGAATCTTGTCAGGTTATAGTCGAATACAGTCTGGTTCAGGCCAAATTTTGTTGGGTCACAGTCAGATTCAGAATTTTTGGTTGGGCTACAATCAAACTCAGACAGAATTTTGTCAGATTACAGACGAATTCAGACAATTTTGCCAGGCTACAGATGAATTTTGTGGAGCTACAGGTGGATTCAGGCTGAATTTTGTCGGACTGCATTCGGATTTGGACAGAATTTTGTCGGACTGCAATCGGGTTCTGAGAGAATTTGGTCAGACTATTGTCCAATTCACACAAAATTTAATCTACAGTTGGGTTCAGACAGAATTTTGTCAGGCTGCAGATGAATTTAGACAGAACCGTGATTGTCTGCTGTCAAATTCTGAACTTTTTCGGGCTACGGTCAGATTCACATGGAATTTTGTCAGGCAACAGTCGGGTCGGGACTGTTGGCAAAGCAGTTAGCTTTGGATTCTTGGCGCAGACGCTGGCAGAGAATGTGCTCTAGCTGTGTTCAGGTTTTCAGGTCCGATTAACGCTCTACCCTAAAATTGAAAGAAAGTGTTTTTCTTTGGCTTCATTCCGAGGGTGACATCCGTGGCTAGATGTGAATGAAGAAGCTGCTTCTCAGCAATAAAATATTGTCGTATTTACACAACAGTTTTAAGCCACTCAGTGTTTCAGATCAATCAGTTACACAGTTGTCTGACGATGTATTTACATGGCAGGTATGTCTTCCCATCTGAAACTGCTGTTTTATTCCTGGATGTAGGGAGCTGGGAAACTGAACATATGATCACTGCAGATGGGAGCAGGTCTCTGGGGAAGAATAAGTACAGTTCACTGTAATTAAAAGAAATCATTTTATTGTAGAGTTAAGGCAATTTTAAGGCACTGTGTCCTCTAGAGCTTGAGGCGTTTGTTTATGTGGCGGTTTTTTGTGTTCTTGGTTTGGTTCTAATCTTTGCGGTGAAACTTGTCAAAATGTCTGTAGTTAATTCTTTTAAGATGTACCTCACAAGGAGGGTGACATTTATGAAAAGGTCAGGCTTTATGGCCTCCTGGCCAGGTCTGCAGTTCAGTCTGCTAATTGCCAGCTGCTTTATTAACAGCACTAATGGAGGGGAGACAACCTGCCTGTTTACTGGCACTCGATCAGATTTACTGGCCGAGTTATGAATAATCAGCTTCTGGCATCAGGAATCAGCATTTGTTATAGTTCTTTTTCTGCAGATTAAACAGAGCAATGCTGTGTTAAATATGTATTAAAAGTATGCCTGGTGGGTTAACAGGAAACCCCAGCATGCACTTGGCCTAGTTATTACGTTTACCTTTATTTAGACCTTGTTTTACAGGACAGAAGTCTTAAGAACCATCTTGAATGCGTCTTAATGTGGATTACATGCTGAAACAAGTACAGTTTAAAGCTGAATTTCATTAGTTACGGTAATCAGAAGAGATGAAGCTGACAGTTGCTTATTGCTTTAACATTCCACTTTCTTTCCCAGTGCTGTCCTCTTGTATTCATCTGTGAAAGTTTGGCCACTGTGTTGGGTTGTCTGGGTTTGGAATCTCTGTTAGAGTGTTGGGTTTTGACTCTGTTAGGTTGTTGGGTTTGGACTGTTTGTTAGGATATTGTGTGAGGACTTGTGTGTTAGATTGTTGATTTAGAACTCTGCTTCAGGTTGTTGGGTTTGGACTCTTTGGATTATTGGACTTGGATTCAGTGTTAGATTGTTGGGTTTTGAGTGTGTGTTAGATTGTTGGGTTTTGACTGTGTGTTAGGTTGTTGGGTTTTGACTGTGTGTTAGATTGTTGGGTTTTGACTGTGTGTTAGATTGTTGGGTTTTGACTGTGTGTTAGGTTGTTGGGTTTTGACTGTGTGTTAGATTGTTGGGTTTTGACTGTGTGTTAGGTTGTTGGGTTTTGACTGTGTGTTAGATTGTTGGGTTTTGACTGTGTGTTAGATTGTTGGGTTTTGACTGTGTGTTAGATTGTTGGGTTTTGACTGTGTGTTAGGTTGTTGGGTTTTGACTGTGTGTTAGATTGTTGGGTTTTGACTGTGTGTTAGGTTGTTGGGTTTTGACTGTGTGTTAGGTTGTTGGGTTTTGACTGTGTGTTAGATTGTTGGGTTTTGACTGTGTGTTAGGTTGTTGGGTTTTGACTGTGTGTTAGGTTGTTGGGTTTTGACTGTGTGTTAGATTGTTGGGTTTTGACTGTGTGTTAGGTTGTTGGGTTTTGACTGTGTGTTAGGTTGTTGGGTTTTGACTGTGTGTTAGGTTGTTGGGTTTTGACTGTGTGTTAGATTGTTGGGTTTTGACTGTGTGTTAGGTTGTTGGGTTTTGACTGTGTGTTAGGTTGTTGGGTTTTGACTGTGTGTTAGATTGTTGGGTTTTGACTGTGTGTTAGGTTGTTGGGTTTTGACTGTGTGTTAGGTTGTTGGGTTTTGACTGTGTGTTAGGTTGTTGGGTTTTGACTGTGTGTTAGATTGTTGGGTTTTGACTGTGTGTTAGGTTGTTGGGTTTTGACTGTGTGTTAGGTTGTTGGGTTTTGACTGTGTGTTAGGTTGTTGGGTTTTGACTGTGTGTTAGGTTGTTGGGTTTTGACTGTGTGTTAGATTGTTGGGTTTTGACTGTGTGTTAGATTGTTGGGTTTTGACTGTGTGTTAGGTTGTTGGGTTTTGACTGTGTGTTAGGTTGTTGGGTTTTGACTGTGTGTTAGGTTGTTGGGTTTTGACTGTGTGTTAGATTGTTGGGTTTTGACTGTGTGTTAGGTTGTTGGGTTTTGACTGTGTGTTAGATTGTTGGGTTTTGACTGTGTGTTAGATTGTTGGGTTTTGACTGTGTGTTAGGTTGTTGGGTTTTGACTGTGTGTTAGGTTGTTGGGTTTTGACTGTGTGTTAGATTGTTGGGTTTTGACTGTGTGTTAGGTTGTTGGGTTTTGACTGTGTGTTAGGTTGTTGGGTTTTGACTGTGTGTTAGGTTGTTGGGTTTTGACTGTGTGTTAGATTGTTGGGTTTTGACTGTGTGTTAGGTTGTTGGGTTTTGACTGTGTGTTAGGTTGTTGGGTTTTGACTGTGTGTTAGGTTGTTGGGTTTTGACTGTGTGTTAGGTTGTTGGGTTTTGACTGTGTGTTAGGTTGTTGGGTTTTGACTGTGTGTTAGATTGTTGGGTTTTGACTGTGTGTTAGGTTGTTGGGTTTTGACTGTGTGTTAGGTTGTTGGGTTTTGACTGTGTGTTAGGTTGTTGGGTTTTGACTGTGTGTTAGGTTGTTGGGTTTGGACTGTGTGTTAGGTTATTGGGTTTTGACTGTGTGTTAGGTTGTTGGGTTTTGACTGTGTGTTAGGTTGTTGGGTTTTGACTGTGTGTTAGATTGTTGGGTTTTGACTGTGTGTTAGGTTGTTGGGTTTTGACTGTGTGTTAGATTAGATTGTTGGGTTTTGACTGTGTGTTAGATTGTTGGGTTTTGACTGTGTGTTAGGTTGTTGGGTTTTGACTGTGTGTTAGATTGTTGGGTTTTGACTGTGTGTTAGGTTGTTGGGTTTTGACTGTGTGTTAGGTTGTTGGGTTTTGACTGTGTGTTAGGTTGTTGGGTTTTGACTGTGTGTTAGGTTGTTGGGTTTTGACTGTGTGTTAGGTTGTTGGGTTTTGACTGTGTGTTAGATTGTTGGGTTTTGACTGTGTGTTAGGTTGTTGGGTTTTGACTGTGTGTTAGATTGTTGGGTTTTGACTGTGTGTTAGGTTGTTGGGTTTTGACTGTGTGTTAGGTTGTTGGGTTTTGACTGTGTGTTAGATTGTTGGGTTTTGACTGTGTGTTAGATTGTTGGGTTTTGACTGTGTGTTAGATTGTTGGGTTTGGACTCTGTGTTAGGTTGTTGGGTTTGGACTCTGTGTTAGGTTGTTGGGTTTGGACTCTTTTAGGATATTGGGTTTGGACTTTGTGTTAGATTGTTGGGTTTAGAATCTTTTAGTTTATTGGGCTTGGATTCTGTGATGGGTTATTGATTAAGAACTCTATTTTAGGCTGTTGGGTTGGACTCTTTTGGGTTATTGGGCTTGGATTCTTTGTTAGGTTATAGGGTCGATTCATGCTTCCTGCTCCAACATGACTGACCACCAGTGCACAAAGCAGGTCCATAAAGACGTGGATGAGCCAGTTTGGTGTGGAAGAACTTGACTGGCCTGCACAGAGTCCTGACCTCAACCTGATAGAACACCTTTGGGATGAATTAGAGCGGAGACTGTGAGCCAGGCCTGCTCGTCCAACATCAGTGTCTGACCTCACAAATGCGCTTCTGGAAGAACGGTCAGAAATTCCCATAAACACTCCTAACCCTTGTGGTAAAGCCTTCCCAGAAGAGCTGAAGCTGTTGTAGCTGCAAAGGGTGGGCCGACATCATATTAAACCCTATGGATTAAGAATGGGATGTCACTCAAGTTCACATGCGTGTGAAGCCAGACGAGCGAATACTTTTGGCAGTATAGTGTATATCGCCTACAGTATCTACTCAAGCCATTCAAGATACCGTTTTATTGAATTGAACACAACATGTTTAAAGTGAAACGATACACGACTGAAAATGCAGATATCAGTTCGGATTTAGTATCAGCAGATACTCAATATTGAAAGTGTGGGTTGTAATCAGGAGCAAAAATAAGTTTGAAGGCATCCGTAATTCTAATGATACTCCGTCAGGTAAGTGGTCAGCACAGTCGGCCTCACTTCGTTAGTCGTTTTAAAAAGAAACTTTTCCGTTCACTGTTAAATGGGTCGCATGGACAAGTAAATAAATCAAACGGACACATTTTTTCCCCGTTTCTATGCCAGAGATAGCAAAGGCATGAAGAGAAGCGTGTGGGCTGGTACACATGCACATCTGACCGAGCAGAGCAGTGAGTAGAGCGGCGATGGAAAGCCCCTGGGGTTCCTCTAACGGCTCGTGGTTGCGCTGAAACTGAGAGACAGTTGCTTTTTTAGGATTAGCTCTGTTTCGTGTGCGGTCATTGCTGTCTCCTGCATTCCTACAGCACTTACTTACATCAATCACAAAAACATCATACTTCAGCCACCTACTCGCATCCCCGAGAATCAATACCGGAGCAAGGACGGCTTTACGTTAAAGCGACAGTTCAGCGAAAAGATGAATTTAAACATTATCCCCCATTTACTCCACATGCAATCAATCAGCCAAGACACGACGGTGTCCATATTTTGCTTGTTTAGTTTAGAACTGAGCTATAAAGTCAGTAGTCACCCAAATTTTTGTACATACAGCCCCAAAACTAATCTCAGTCCACTTGAACTGCAGTTATGAACGCGGTGCGGACTTGTTGAAGATTGAAGTGAACCATTTGTCAGTGTGTTTGCACACTGACTAGACCTCTGCACCTTCTGGTCACAGGGCTGGTTCCCTGACCTCCAGCCCACGACTGCTCCTCCAGGTGGTTTGGGAAATAGTATGATGTATTGGGAACTATAAAAATGAACAAAACTTTGTTGTTTCTATTTGCAAACATGCATGATCAGTTCAGAAATTCAGTATTAAGTTATTTACAATTATACCACAGTTAGTTCTGGACCTGCTTTGGTTCCACAGCTGAATCAGATCAGTAGGTGATAATAAAATAATCCTCCTCTACAGTAAATAAAGCTCTGCTGATCCTTCAACACAGTTTAACAGTAAATGGTCTTAAACGCTGGAGTTAATGTAGAACTGCTGATTCACCCTTTAACCCTGAAGATCAGCGCAGACGGCTGGTCACCATAGCAACACAGACAACAGTCTTGCCCAGCTAGTAGCTACGAAACGGCAAAGAGAGAGATTTAAGACGGACATCGATAATCTGGAGACGAATGGACTGATTAGTGTTTATAGTCACTCCAGCTGGTTTCCTGATACGTTTAATCTGCAGCGAGAAACTCAAACACTAAAAAGTCACAAAGTCGCTTCTCATTCGCCAGCTTCTTATTCGAATTCTCCTGTTCCACCTTAAATGGTGCAGCAGTTACATTCCGGCATCTCAGGCACCATTTAGATGGAACGGAAAGAAGCTGGTTAATAAGAAGGCGGTATAAGACCGCTTGGTCAGGCTTGGCTGTTGTTATAGCGCCCCCTGCTGCGACGTTCAGAATGTAGCTCGCATCTGTGTCGTGTTATGAAATGAGTCGTGACACATTTTTGAATGCAGCTATGCGTGAAACCCCGTCTACGTGGCTTGAAGCATCTGCATCCTTGCGTGCAGTATGTTTTGGGACTTGGGGCTTTTATGTACCACATTAAACTCTTTTATTTCCAGAAAGTGCAGAAAATTCAGGTTTTCTATGATTTGGGCACCAATTACTGTAATGCAGATAGAAATCTGAAAATCCGTGTTGAGACAGATTTCGCAGAAGGGCTGTTGTTTTGACTGGATGATGGATGATGGATGACGGATGTTGAGCCTCATATTTCATGTATAGAGACCTCGACACTGCAGCACGTAGTTTTGCCTGCGCTGCTGTCCTGTTTCTCTCTCTGTAGCTGCAGAAGATACGTGCTAAAGAGCCATCAGAGCCCAAATAATCCCACAACTTCTGCTCAACCAATTAAAGGAGCTCCTTTCCAACCTGGGCTGGGCTTTTACGGCCGTACTCTGATAGCGATGCGGTCCTAAAGGAGAGCAGAGCGACGGCTCTCCGTTTTATGTTCCAAACCGATGGCTGCGGAATAATCTAGAGAGAGAGGCACGAAAGAGGGTTTGCAGCCGGGAGAGTTTGCCAGTGTTCTGTTTGAACGCAGAACCTCAGACACCTTCACGTAGCAGGCCTGGCTCGGGCCTTTTGGGGGACCTGCCACTCACCATTTTACTGACCTGCACATTGTAAACAGTTTAAAAAAAAAAAAAAAAAGCAGTCATTTTATTTTAATCCCACAAACTTCAGCGACAATAAAACACAAGATAAATTCCCAAGTAAATAATAAATACATTTTTTTAAAATTGCTTACTAGCTGATGTACTGTAACATTCGAGACCATGGGTGACATTTTTTTGGGGGGGGGGGGGGGATATGGGGCACTTGCACTAAATGTTCATCAGCTCACTTTAATTATGAAATATATACACACACACACACACACACACACACACACACACACACACACATCGATCAGGCGTAACATTCTGTGTTAATGTGTGTTGTGCTGGTACGAGTGGATCAGACACAGCAGAGCTGCTGGAGTTTTTAAACACTGTGTCCACTCACTGTCCACTCTATTAGACACTCCTACCTTGTCGGTCCACCTTGTAGGTGTAAAGTCAGAGACGACAGCTCATCTGCTGCTGCACTGTTTGAGTTGGTCATCCTCTAGTCCTTCATCAGTGGTCACAGGACGCTGCCCACAGGACGCTATTGGCTGGATATTTTTGGTTGGTGGACTGTTCTCAGTCCAGCAGCGACACTGAGGTGTTTAAAAACTTCAGCAGCACTGCTGTCTGATCCACTCAGACCAGCACAACACACACTAACACACCACCACCATGTCAGTGTCACTGCAGTGCTGAGAATGACCCACCACCCAAACAGTACCTGCTCTGTGAGGGTCCATGGGGGTCCTGACCACTGAAGAACAGGGTAACAGAGTATCAGAGAAACAGATGGACTACAGTCTGTAACTGTAGAACTACAAACTGGACAATGAGCATAGAAAAGGAGGTGGTCAGAATGTTACGCCTGATCGGGGTGTGTGTGTGTAATTGGAGCTATGAGGCTACGGTACACACTTGATGGTTCTTCAAGGGTTCTTTAGTAAATAAAATGGTTCCTTATAGAACCATGAACCCTTTTCTACAGTTACAGACTGTAGTCCATCTGTTTCTCTGATACTACAGCACTGCAGTAACACTGACGTGGTGGTGGTGTATGAGTGTCTGCTGCGCTGGTCCTGTGCGTGGTCTTGTGGGAGTCCTGACCACTGAATGGGCAAAGAGTGTTAATGCAATGTAGGAGTACCTCGTCAAGTTGCTGGTCAGTATATTTAATTCCACACCTTTTCTCCCTTATTTAGTCATATGTGCACATTTCTGATCCATTAAAATATCCCCTGATGACGATATTTCAGATCAGACTGGAAAATCCCTAATATGGATTGCTGCTGTACAGCTAAGCTGATGTTCAAAGCATTTCGGAAGATTATTTGAGGGACTTTGTGAAGAAATAGACTGTATCGGCAGCCTTAATTGCCAATAACTCCCTGGCCTACGTTCCAACAGGTCGTAATGAAGTGTTAAATTAACACAGCTCAAGGCTAAGTACACATATGGCTTGTTAATTGAACATGAGGCTTGCTTGAGCTTTCGCGACGCTGGCGCGCAAAAGCTCAGTAATTAAGGAGGTGACGTATGGCCATGTCACAACAAGGAGGCGTTCGGATCGGCTCGTTATTCTCCATAAGTTTCTGTCTCTTTCTGCTTCCAGACTGGAAGGTTTATTCGTTTTAACATGCCCAAACGTGCACACGTCTCGAGGTAAAGCGGAGCTGACAGGCCGCGCATAATTGCAGGAACATCAAATGCACGCTAATGAGCTTTCGGAGGCTGGAAGAGGATGGGATAAAGCTTTGTACATCCTCAGACGATTCCTTTTATTAACAGCGTACAGATTCAGCCCGAGGTCCGGCTCTTATGGAAGAGTCCCTCAATCAAAGCACTCTGCAGGATAGACAGTGCTATGTGTTCAGCCAAATGGCCTGAAGCAAAAATATGGTACAAATGACGCTAAGCAGAAGTCACAGACCACCCCTGATTTGTTTAATGTCAAAACAGCCATTAAGTATAAGATATTAATTTTTCAGAAGATACACTATATGGCCAGAACGGGTGTATAAAATCAAGCCCATCGCCATGGAGTATCCATCGAAAAACACTAGCGGCAGAATGGAACATACTGTAGAGCTCGGTGACTTCAGACATGACACAGTTATAGGACAGGACGCCACCTTTACCACAAAACACTTCATGAAATTTCTGCCCTGCTAGATCTGCCCCAGCCAACTGTAAGTGCTATTATTGTGAAATGGAAGCGAATAGGAACAACAGCAGCTCAACTACTTACTACTAAGCTGTTGAGCGCTGAAAGCGTGTAAAAATCAACAATTACTCACTACAGAATTCCAAACTGCCTCTAGAAGCAACGTCAACAAAAGAACTGTATGGCAGGAGCTTCATGAAATAGGCTTTCAAATGGGCTGAGCAGCTGCACAAAAGTCTAAGATCGCTATGCGCAGTGCCAAGCGTCAGCTGGAGGGGTGTAAAGCGCCACCACTGGGCCCTGGAGCAGTGGAATCGTTCTCTGGAGTGATGAATCAGCTTCTCTATTTGGCAGTTTGGCAGATAAATCTGGGTTTGGTGGATGTCAGGAGAACGTTACCTACATGCACACTAGTGAGCACACACACTAGGGGGCAGTGAGCTCACTTGCCCGGAGCGGTGGGCAGCCCTATCCATGGCGCCCGGGGAGCAGTTGGGGGTTAGGTGTCTTGCTCAAGGACACTTCAGTCATGGACTGTCAGCCAAGGGGATCGAACCGGCAACCTTCCGGTCACCGGGCTGGTTCCCTGACCTCCAGCCCACGACTGCCCCCCAAAGCAAAGCAAGATGACTTTAAGTGTGGGTTTGGACCTCGGTGATGGCATGAGCTGAAGACTCAGTGTCATAGTCTTCTCACATGATGCTCCGTCAATGTTGTCCACAGTTTCAGTGATGGTGCTGGTGAATGAAGCCATTGTCAGCGATTGGCCGTTGCGTGTGACGGACCCGGCTCTACTTTTCATTACAGCGTTGTGGTGATAGCAGTTGTTTTGCCATGAGGCTCATTCCCAGCACATATATGCTAACTCAGTCAATCACATTAGCTGCCATGGCGTCCATTCAGCACAAGTCATTACAGCATGTGAATAGAGCCCACACAATAGCTTTCAGAAGAGCGTAATGACAGTCCCCATCAGCAGCCCTCAGCATTTGGCACTCTGCACACACACACACACACACACACTGCATAATGGGAATGGAGAGCAAACATGAGCTGCGAGGAGCTGGCAACCCGCAGCCTGCCTTTGTTCCTGTATCTTCACGTGCTGGCAGCCTTCATCTGCTTTGCTTTGTTTTGGGGAGCACCTTAACTTTCTTCAACAGCTTGTTCCCGGTTGTTCTTTGAAGACGCAACACATAAGCTGAAATGCAGACTCAGTTCATAACGCAATATTTACAAATTTTCCACCTTTTACCTCAAATGTGGTCAATCAGCCAAGACATTTGTGGAAAGAATGAAGCTGACCGATGGCAGCGTGAAGCCACACGAAACTTTGCCGCTTGTGAGAATGGATGGCTATCAGAAGCGAGCTTTAGCACTGTATGTTGTTTATCTGTGGTGGAAGATGGCGGGAGGGCGCTCCGCACTCTTTCGTTTTTTGCTGTATAATCCTGGGTTCATCTGGAATTCAACAACGAGATGTTTGGCATCCATTTAAATCCAGGAAACCAGAAGACTAAGCTCTAGAGAGCGAGTGAGCGAGAGAAAGACTGAGAGATAAAAGAGAGATGGAGTGGGAATATGTGGGCTAAGAAGACGTAGCACTTCTTCACCCTAATACTGACACATCTGAAAAACACATTTTGTTCAGTTTTTAACCCCTTAAAAATGTCAAAAATATACCTAAAAAGGACCGGAGGGGTCCACCTCCGCCAGAAGCTCCTGGTGATATGATCCTTGCCATGCCGGGAAAAGCAAGATATCCTGTTTATTTATGGGGAAAAGGTGGGAGGGCACTCTGCACTCTTTCGTTTTTTGCTGTATAACACTGGTTTCATCTGGAATTCAACAACGAGATGTTTGGCGTCCATGGCTCCCAAAAAAATCAACATCTGGTTTATTTTGTCGGCGGCAAAGTCGGGAAAATCGAACTCTTAACTAAACCTTCTACTACTGCTTTAGCTGTGATGACCTCTGAAGGGGCGGAGCTTAACTAAACCTTCTACTACTGCTTTAGCTGTGATGACCTCGGAAGGGGCGGAGCTTAACTAAACCTTCTACTACTGCTTTAGCTGTGATGACCTATGAAGGGGCGGAGCTTAACTAAACCTTCTACTACTGCTTTAGCTGTGATGACCTATGAAGGGGCGGAGCTTAACTAAACCTTCTACTACTGCTTTAGCTGTGATGACCTCTGAAGGGGCGGAGCTTAACTAAACCTTCTACTACTGCTTTAGCTGTGATGACCTTTGAAGGGGCAGAGCTTAACTAAACCTTCTACTACTGCTTTAGCTGTGATGACCTCTGAAGGGGTGGAGCTTAACTAAACCTTCAAAAACAAAAATCTAAGCAAGAACCTTTGAACATTTCTCCCCTGCTGACTGTTAATAAGCACATGAAACATTGGTTTAATGACACACGGTCAGTCTGGAAATTCTGTGCTTTTACTGTTTGTTTTAGGTGAGTTAGCCAGCTTGCTAGCTGTGATGTTAGCCACCCCACTGGCGCTACCCACGCCTGTTATCTACGTTTTTTTTTTTTTGTTTTTTTTTTTGGTGCACCCCCACAAGTGCACAGCTATGTTCACTTGTGTATTGATAGTGTTTCTAGCTCACGCCATTTCGCAAGGCAACGTGAAACGGAAATGTCTAGTGTGACTAACCTACAGACTGCACAGTACCAACAATAACTCAACGTACTTTTACTTTAAATACTTAAGTACATTCAGAAGCAAGTACTTTTGTACCCAAGTAGAGATATGATACTTGTACTTTTACTCACTTATTAAGACCATTTCTACTTTTACTCAAGCACAGCAGTGTTGATTTGGTCCAGGCCTGGTTTTAAGACTTTAAGTCTTAAGTCTTAAACCAGGCCTGGTTTCACGGCTGGTTTTAATGCAGCAGCTCTGATTTGATGATCTCCCCGTGTGCTTTTGTTGCTCAGTCCTTATCACAAAGTCACTGAGTCACATGACTACTAACGAAATGAGTCGAGTTCCAGGGCGTCTGGGGAATGCTGGGTAACGTCCTCCAGACTGCGGGGAAGGTTAGGAATTGAGTTCAGCGATGGAGTTTGAGAGGAAAGCTTCTTTAAATCCAGGAAACCAGAAGACTAAGCTCTAGAGAGAGAGAGAGAGCGAGAGAGAAAGACTGAGAGATAAAAGAGAGATGGAGTGGGAATATGTGGGCTTAGATAGCGTAGCGCTTCTTCACACTAATACTGACACATCTGAAAACGTTCTCCTGGTTGGTGATACGATCCTTGCTGTGCTGGTGAAAGCAAGACAGATGTATGTCCTGTTTCAGGAGACAGACGCCCAGCTCTACATCTTCTTGGTGTCCAAATAAAGCCCAAACAAACATGACCTGTGGTTGGATGTCAGTCTAAGGTCCTCTTTGCACAGGTGTAGTTTTATATGGAAAGGTGGGGAGATGTAATTTCACCGGTGCTTCTCAGTGATTGTAGTCGACATGCCAGTAAAAACGCTTTCATAATCTGTGGAAAAGGAGTTTCTTAAGTATGGAGACTGAGTTTCTTTCTTGTTGGTCTGTGTTTATTTGTTTGATATTTGCTGGTTGTTTTGTTTTGTTTTTACGCTGTGATGCTGGCTCTGCTCATAAAGCACATGCCTGTGTATGTATTTATTGCATTATAAGTTAAGTGATACTTTTTTAATCCCACCTCTGCATTTAACCCATCCATGAAGTGAAACACCACATACACACACACTAGGGGGCAGAGAGCACACTTGCCCAGAGAGGTGGGCAGCCCTATCCACAGCGCCTGGGGAGCAGTTGGGGGTGAGGTGTCTTGCTCAAGGACACCTCAGTCATGGACTGTCGGTCCTGGGGATCGAACCGGCGACCTTCCGGTCACAGGGCCAGTTCCCTAACCTCCAGCCAACGACTGCCCCCAGTAATAATAATGGCTCAACTTTGAGGCCCTTCATGCTGCATGAGATAAAATAAATCGGGGAAAAAGCCATGTCAGGCATAACGACAGAGTCGCCGAGTTCAACAAGTGCCAGCACATTACG
Source organism: Pygocentrus nattereri (assembly GCF_015220715.1). Classification (NCBI taxonomy): domain Eukaryota; kingdom Metazoa; phylum Chordata; class Actinopteri; order Characiformes; family Serrasalmidae; genus Pygocentrus; species Pygocentrus nattereri. The sequence continues at coordinate 46,660,234 of NC_051216.1, forward strand.
CTGAAACTCTTTGGACTCCCTCCCATGATGCTTTCAAACAAACACAAAAGATCCCTCTGTACGGCGAGCCTGTGTGTTAATGCGTGGCCTCTTAACCACAGTCTCTGAAGGACAGCTGGGTTCAGACTGTTCCAGCGCAGAACCTTCAAACTGGAGGAACTGCTGCTGCTATTCAGTGCTTTGGTCCTCGATTGAAACCTTCAGGCCACGCGTCTCCAAATAGGAGCGTTAAGTACATGAAGATTCAGCCCGCTGGGTTTGGACTGTTACAGAGCTGCACAATACAAGGAAAATATCATATTTTAGTTATATGACTACGTATATTTTGATTACGGTATATTTAAAACAGCGTACGGATGTAAGGTTAAATACTGACCATTCTAAGCTCACTGTCCACTTTATCAGCTCCACTTACTGTATAGTTCTACAGTTACAGACTGTAGTCCATCTGTTTCTCTGATACTCTGTTACCCTGTTCTTCAGTGGTCAGGACCCCCATGGACCCTCACAGAGCAGGTACTATTTGGGTGGTGGGTCATTCTCAGCACTGCAGTAACACTGACATGGAGGTGATGTGTTTGTGTGTGTTGCGCTGGTGTGAGTGGATCAGACACAGCAGTGCTGCTGGAGTTTTTAAACACTGTGTCCACTCACTGTCCACTCTATTAGACACTCCTACCTCGTCAGTCCACCTTGTAGATGTAAAGTCAGAGACGACAGCTCATCTGCTGCTGCACAGTTTGTGTTGGTCGTCCTCTAGTCCTTCATCAGTGGTCACAGGACGCTGCCCACAGGACGCTGTTGGCTGGATATTTTGGTTGGTGGACTATTCTCAGTCCAGCAGCGACACTGAGGTGTACATTAAACGTAAAATAGGTTGAGAGGTTTTCCATCGGTCTTATAGCCTCTTCCACTCTTCACATTTTCAGCCCTGAAAATAGCCAACCCTAATGTCCAGCTGGCTACTGCTCTTCTCCGTCCCCATAAAGAGAAATGAATAGACGCACAACATCCAGTGCCAAAGCGGAAGTCGTTTCTGCTGACATTAAACGATGTGATCATTTTATACGTTTCATTAATAACGAAAAACACTCACTCGTTATCATTATTTTGCTGCTCAAGCCTACACTGAGAGGCCCTCGTGCTTTTTGTCTCTATTTAGCCCGTCTATTTCCCATGATTAATAATCTCAGCCGAACGGCTCTCTGAAAGCGTGATGAAACATGTTCTCCCTCGCTGATGTTCTCCAGGTAGACCCACTTTTCTGAGGGCATGTTTGTTTGGTCAAGGACACAAGAAGGCAGAGGCTGGGCTGGACGTTGAGTAATCTACTGATGTGCCCATTCCCACCGGTGGGCACACGCATCAGAACGGAGTAGGGCTGGATGCTATTTTGAAAGAGTCATCTTCTGAAATTTAAATTTTTGTAATTAATATTGGAATATTTGAAAAAGGAGCCAAACATTGCAGAAGCAACAGTGAATGTGTTTACATGCAATCAGTAACTGCAGAAAATCTGATTTTTTAAGTAATCTGATCAACTGGTTTACATGCACTTGAGTAATCAGATAATGGGGAAACTCCGCGTCTACATGAGTCAGACAGTAATCAGATAATGGGGAAACTCCGCGTCTACATGAGTCAGACAGTAATCAGATAAAGGGGAAACTCCAGGTCTACATGAGTCAGACAGTAATCAGATAATGGGGAAACTCCAGGTCTACATGAGTCAGACAGTAATCAGATAACGGGGAAACTCCAGGTCTACATGAGTCAGACAGTAATCAGCTAATGAGGAAACTCCAGGTCTACATGAGTCAGACAGTAATCAGATAATGAGGAAACTCCAGGTCTACATGAGTCAGACAGTAATCAGATAATGGGGAAACTCCAGGTCTACAGGAGTCAGACAGTAATCAGATAAAGGGGAAACTCCAGGTCTACAGGAGTCAGACAGTAATCAGATAATGGGGAAACTCCAGGTCTACAGGAGTCAGACAGTAATCAGATAATGGGGAAACTCCAGGTCTACAGGAGTCAGACAGTAATCAGATAATGGGGAAACTCCAGGTCTACAGGAGTCAGACAGTAATCAGATAATGGGGGAAACTCCAGGTCTACAGGAGTCAGACAGTAATCAGATAATGGGGGAAACTCCAGGTCTACATGAGTCAGACAGTAATCAGATAATGGGGAAACTCCAGGTCTACAGGAGTCAGACAGTAATCAGATAAAGGGGAAACTCCAGGTCTACATGAGTCAGACAGTAATCAGATAATGGAGAAACTCCAGGTCTACATGAGTCAGACAGTAATCAGATAATGGGGAAGCTCCAGGTCTACATGAGTCAGACAGTAATCGGATAATGGAGAAACTCCAGGTCTACAGGAGTCAGACAGTAATCAGATAATGGGGAAACTCCAGGTCTACATGAGTCAGACAGTAATCAGATAACGGGGAAACTCCAGGTCTACAGGAGTCAGACAGTAATCAGATAATGGGGAAACTCCAGGTCTACATGAGTCAGACAGTAATCAGATAATGGGGAAACTCCAGGTCTACATGAGTCAGACAGTAATCAGATAATGGGGAAACTCCAGGTCTACATGAGTCAGACAGTAATCAGATAATGGGGAAACTCCAGGTCTACATGAGTCAGACAGTAATCAGATAATGGGGAAACTCCAGGTCTACAGGAGTCAGACAGTAATCAGATAATGGGGAAACTCCAGGTCTACATGAGTCAGACAGTAATCAGATAATGGGGAAACTCCAGGTCTACATGAGTCAGACAGTAATCAGATAATGGGGAAACTCCAGGTCTACATGAGTCAGACAGTAATCAGATAATGGGGAAACTCCAGGTCTACATGAGTCAGACAGTAATTTAAGGGGATTTAAGGGGCTTTGAACGTGGTGTGGTCGTTGGTGCCGGACAAGCTGGTCTGAGTATTTCAGAAACTGCTGAATTGCAAATGATGTATTGTGCAGCCCTAGAATGGAGCCCTGCTGGACTCACTTGGTTGTACCAACCAGAGTGTTACCACCAAAGTGTAAACTGAAGCTTTGGTGCTCTTCATCGCGGTGATTTCCACTGATTCGAAGGTCGTTCCGCTCCGTGAAACACTGTTAAATGCCTGGGGAATGAAGAGCTTTTCACAGCAGCTTTAAAATGCATTTTTCGTCTGTTTTCAGGGTTTAATGATGCATTTTTTTCTTCAGTAACATCAAGGAAATATATTTTGGTGGGAATGTTTTGGATTTATAGACCCAGCTTTTCATCTTCTTGGTGCAATTCAGTGTTTATAATAGTGGTTTTATTGTGGTTAAGTGCTGTTTTTTATTGGGGCAGATCGTTTGGGCTGAAGAAATCTGCTGTTGTGCCCATTTGAGGTGAGGAGTGAATTGTTTTCCCAGCAGGGGATTCTAGCCCCTCGCTTTAACCCTTCTGATGACAAAGATAGAGGGAAAATATTTTATTTGATTGCATTAATTTAAAATATCTGAGTTAATTTCCATTCCGTGGCAGAGTGGCCACTAGGGGGCCTGTAGAAAGTGGCTAAAGCCCTATCTTACTTCACTGTAATGCATCATATTGTGTGCTCTTTACATCTACGGCTGGTGTTTTCTACTATTGGTCCATTTTCTCTGTGGTCAACCTGGCACTGGCTGCGGTTTGAGAGTTATTGAGTGTGACCTCCAGAGAAAGAGAGAGTGGGTTAAAGAAAGAACACGGAGCGGTTTGGGCATCCCACAGCGGGACTGGGTGTGAAAAATTAAGTCATTTTTGGGCTGACCGTTTTCAGCCCCCTCCCTGACCTTCATCTCTCCGTCAGTATCGAATACCCTCCTCTCTTCTCTCCAGTGTGCTTACACCACCGGCTTCCACCCCGTCCATTCCCTCCCTATCATTTATTTTCTGTGTCTGCTGCTCTCTTCTGCCGCTAAAGGGCTCGGATCACGGAAAACTGGACGTTCCCTGCTTTTTTAGAGTTTGACGTTCTTTCTTAACGTTGCTAAAATTTAAAAACGCAACATTCACTCCTCAGGCGTGTTCACGGGAGCTCAGTATCATCATGGCTGTGATGTCTTACAACAGTTAAGCCCCGCCCATACAGACTAAAGGAGTTTAGCCCCACCCATTCAGCCTACAACAGTTTAGCCTCACCCATACAGATTACATCAGTTAAGCCCCACCCACACAACCTACAGCAGTTTAGCCCCACCCGTTCAGCCTACAGCAGTTTAGCCCCACCCACTCAGTCTACAGCAGTTTAGCCCCACCCACTCAGCCTACAGCAGTTTAGCCCCACCCACTCAGCCTACAGCAGTTTAGCCCCACCCATTCAGCCTACAGCAGTTTAGCCCCACCCATTCACCCTACAGCAGTTTAGCCCCACCCATTCAGCCTACAGCAGTTTAGCTCCACCCGTTCAGCCTACAGCAGTTTAGCTCCACCCACTCAGCCTACAGCAGTTTAGCCCCACCCATTCAGCCTACAGCAGTTTAGCCCCACCCATTCAGCCTACAGCAGTTTAGCCCCACCCATTCAGCCTACAGCAGTTTAAAATATGTGAAAAATGTAGGATGTGGGACGTGTAAGTAACGACAAACCCAGCTATCAGTTAACAATGGACTCAACAGCTCATTGCAACGTACTTAATCTTTTTAAATGTAATTAATTTCTTTAATGAAATAAATAACAGAGGGAGGTTGGAAATGGTGTAAGAATAAATGATGACTGGTACATAAAACAGCGCAAACGTTATGAGAGGACTTCGTGCCCACCGGAGGGCAGTGATGATCGGCACGTCGGCGTGTTCACGGCTGTCATCGATGGGTCGGCGGGTCGTAGCTCGCGGTTCTGCTCCAGACTCTGTTAGTGGCAGCGCTGGGTCCTGAGTGTGTGCTGCAGAGAGCTGAGCTCACGCTGAAAGAATGTGTGTGTCATTAAGTGCAGCGTGCACATGAGCCCGGCCTTCTCTGACACTCTGTGACTGACGGTTATCATGAGCCACAGTGTGTTAGAACAGCTGAAAGTCTGAAATTCGTCAGTAGTTTAGTCCATGTTTATAGATTACAGTGAGTCACACAGCGTTAGAAACCACATAATCAAGTCTATCAGAGATACAGAGCAGCTCACACCCACACACACACACACACACACACACACACACACACACACACACACAGCTCAGCTGGGGGATCTGCAGGTTCTGCTCCAGCATTCCACTCGCTGATGTTTTCCAGCTGTTAGTGAACAGTGTTTGGGCCTCAGCAGAGCCAAGACTGAGTCTGAGTGTGTGTGTATGTGTGTGTGTGTGTGTGTACCACAGTTCAGATGTTTAGAAGCACTTGCCATATTAATACTTATTATTTTCTTCAATTATAACTTTACACCACTTCATTAAGTCCACCTCCTTGTATCTACACTCGCTGTCCATTTTATCAGCTCTACTGACCACATAGTTTCACCCTGTAGTCCAGTTGTTTCTCTGCACCCATTTCTTCAGTGGTCAGGACCCCCACAGAGCAGGTATTATTTGGGTGGTGGGTCATTCTCAGCACTGCAGTAACGCTGACGTGGTTTGTGTTGTGCTGGTGCGAGTGGATCAGACGCAGCAGTGCTGCTGGGGACTGAGAACCAGCCAACAGCATCCTGTGGGCAGCATCCTGTGACCACTGATGAAGGACTAGAGGATGACCAACACAAACTGTGCAGCAGCAGATGAGCTGTCATCTCTGACTTTACAAGATGGTGGACCGACAAGGTAGGAGTGTCTAATAGAGTGGACAGTGAGTGGACACAGTGTTTTAAAACTCCAGCAGCACTGCTGTGTCTGATCCACTCGTACCAGCACAACACACACAAACACCCCACCTCCGCATCAGTGCTCAGAATGACCCACCACCCAAATAGTACCTGCTCTGTGGGGGTCCTGTGGGGGTCCTGACCACTGAAGAACGGGATGAACCGATGGGGAACCTGTACAGTCAGTGGGCCTGATGGAGTGGACGAGTGTAGATGGTAAAGGAGATGAGTGTCTATATGTATGTGTGCATGGAGAGGGTGTCCGAGCTTTGCTGGCCCAGACTCCCCCAGGAAATAAGTCATCCATCTCCCACAGCAGGACAGAGCAAGGCCTGATGGGAACTCTCGGCCTTCCCCCAACAACCCGGTCCTCCTGGGAACGGAGCTCTGCCAAGTAACGTTTTAATGAGAGAGAGAGTGGAGAAAAACACTGTTATCTCTTTTTTTCTCTCTTCTCTCTCAAAAGATTATACTGCCCAGCTATTGTCGGCCTTTTGGCTGGCAAAGCTACGCCTTCACTTCGTCCAAAGCGCTGCAGAGGGCCGCGAACGCTGACCCAGGCCGAACTAATAGCCCTGCTGACCCGCTGATGCTCTCTGGGTTTAATTAGCTGTTTATAGCACACAGTAATCTCCCCTAACGGACTGCCAGACTGGCATGCTGGGTTTGCCAACTTAAATTTAGTGGCTTCACTGAGAATTCAGACTACTTTTTACAGACATTGTATATTTTACGGACTGTTTTGATGTTAAAAATTAAGTACAGCTCCACAGTCATTAGAAATCCTTATATTTATGCAGTAACTATGCTAATTCTCACTTTACTGGAGAAGTAAAAACTCAATATCTTTTGATGTAACTCAAAACAACATGAACAACAACATTAAACGCAGTAAACTGATGTCCAGTTTGCTGATCTGGTGACCATCAGACACCATTTTTCACACTTTGCTCTCATGACGGTCACTGTGGTCACCCACTCCAGCAGGGCTATGAGATGAACCACTGTATTTTCGGTAGGCTTTGATTGATAATTGGTGATTGGTTGGCACATCGGGCCACCTGTTCTCCTTGTCCATGCTGTGCAGAACAGCCTGGCCAGCTCAAGCTGGTTGAGCTGATAGACGGGTTTAGCTGGTTGACCAGCACAAAGTATGTTTTCATTTAATGGTTTGATGGTTTAATGGTATAAAGTTCATATAAAACACATTGAGATGTTGGTTCATTAGATAATCTTCATAACTCCACATACTTATGCACAGCGTTTAACCAGCATGGGGTGTTTTTGATTGTGTTTGATGCAGACACAAATGTAAACACAATAAGATGCCATGCAGTCTCTCTTCATGTGGTTATTAATAGTCAGTGCAGAAGAAACGGTAGACATTGGTTAAATAGCGTTTCTTTCATTTTGGAAGTTCGGCCAGGGAACTTGTATAGAGGAGAATTCCCGCTCTCTGCAATGTCTTCCAGATTTCTCAAACACTAGAGGGCGCTCCCGAGTGAGTCCAGAATGAATGGGTTGATATGGAGCTTTTGAGCAAAATCAGTTTATAAACGCTGAAACATTTTTAATGTAAAGGAATTCAATCATTTCCCGAACAGTGTAAAACATTTTAACACCGCTTTTATATTTAAGAGCTTTTAAACTCGAGTTATAGGAGTTTAAACCGGCGCCTCATGTACGTTCATGACGTCAGTGAGCGCAAACAGCCAATGAGCTGCTCCGCTCGCCCATCAATCATCACGCTCTAGCAGTAAAGCCCCGCCTCCTGCTGCCCGAAACCCGTTTACTGTAGAATAAAGGAAACAAACAGGAGAGATTTCTCTATTTTTAGTGAAACTCGTCCTCCTACTGTCTAAAATTAAAGGAAAGTTCTGGTTCAGTGATTAGAAACTATTTTAACTGCTCGTTTTTAACCGTTGAGGTCCATTCACTCCCATTCATTGAGGACTCACTCGTGGGCGCCCTCTGCTGTTCAGCAGCCCTGTTTTTGATATAACGAGCAAAATAGGAAGTGGCCAGATTCTTCATAGACCAGCTCTGATTCAGCCCTATGAAGCTCCAACCTTTTGAGGTCAGTACAGCCAACATAGTAGCAATATTGGTAAAAGATGCAAATCAAGTTCAACCTGACACAGAATTTTGCACACAGAGTGTATTTGCGTCAGATTTCCACAGCACGAATTCATGCACTGTGACAAATTCAATTGAAATGAATAATTTCGCTCACAAAGATTCTTTGGTAAATGCGTGACTGGCCTTTGGCACAGTAACAGCATGACCACGCTGCCGTCGTCTGAGACCTGCTACCAAAATAAGCTGCTCTTGGGTGCATTTTCCAGCAGGCCTGAGTTTGTAGACGTTCATAAATCTGAGGAAAGTTTGACGCCAGAAGGGTCGGCTACCGTTTTCAGCCACTGTTCGCGAATTGGCAGATGTTTAGCCGCTCCAGCGGCTGTGATGTGATGTGATGGCGGAACCTGTTCGAAATCTAAAGCACCTTTTATGTATCTTTATAGACCAGCGTAAAAAGACTTTAGCAGAGTCTCATCCGTGTTCATCCTCATAATAGGACGTGACGTGAGGTGGATTTGTGCTGCTTCGCTGGGATCGGCAGCGTTTGATATTTCATGGTCTCCGTATCTGACTGAAGGAGATTAGCGCTCGTGCCGTGCCGCTGTTTGTCATGGCAGCGCTGTTCGGAGACGCCGCTTACGGGTAAACCGGATGACTTTCTTTGGTTTGGGCTTTGATGAGCAGATATTTGTGCGATTCTGTCTCTTTGGGAACGATGAGGATGGGGTAGGGAAACCGATAGGTCCTTAACTGAGACGCTGACGTCTTTGAGACCGTGTTACGTTGGTTTTTTTAGGTCATGGTGCCGGAGAGTGTGGGAAATATGATATTTGTTGAGCTGTATGTGTTACTAATGTGATCATCTGTACTAAGCCTTGACTAAATAGAGCTTGCTAGCTAGCTGCGAGTGCCATTTGAGTGCATTTAACAGGTTAACAAATAGTAAACCTGCTAAAAATCAATTCAAACGAAACCGTAGACCTGTTCGGTTTAGTGACCTCAGTGGCAACGCTGCTATCTTTCTGTGCAAATTAGGCTAATTTAGCTGCCTTCCACAAATCTTAAATGACTAATATCACTTTCAGTGCAAAATGTTTATAAACTTAGACAATAAAAAAAAATAGAGTGTAATTGTAGCTTTACAGCTAGTTAGCTATAGCAGCTAGCCACCCGTTGCTCTCATGCTAACTTTAGGCTGCTGTTATTTGACCCAGTTTTCTTTGCTGCGCTATCAGCAGTTCTGTGGTAAATCAGGCTCAGTCTGCAACTGAATCAGATCAGATTCGTTCTTTTATCCGCCTGATATCTGATTTAGCCTTTTCTACTGATATATTGGGCGGTGGTGGGGTGGGTCGCGCTGTCGCCTCACAGCAAGGAGGGCCTGGGTTCGAGTCCCCGGCCGGGTGACCGGGGTCCTCTCTGTGTGGAGTTTGCATGTTCTCCCCGTGTCTGTGTGGGTTTCCTCCGGGTTCTCCGGTTTCCCCCGCAGTCCAAAGACATGCAGTCAGGTCGATTGGACGTGCTAAATTGCCCCTTGGTGTGAGTGTGTCTGTCTGTCTGCCCTGTGATGGACTGGCGACCTGTCCAGGGTGTATCCTGCCTTTCGCCTGATAGACTGGGATAGGCTCCAGCACCTCCCGGGACACAGAAGGAGAAGGTGTGTGTGTGTGTGTGTGTGTGTGTGTGTGTGTGTACCTATACCAATAAGGGTCCTTGGGCAAGACTCCTAACACCACCTTGGCCTCCCTGTGTAAAATGATCAAATTGTAAGTCGCTCTGGACAAGAGCGTCAGCAAAATGCCATAAATGTAAATGTGTGTGTACTGATATGTTGGACGCCTGGAATCAGATCCGTGCCGTTTTGCTTAGAAGTGATTCACACTTCCATCAAACTAGGTCTCTAGAAACAGCACTATTAAAGGTAATCCAGCCCCGCTGCCTAGAGATTTGTGGAAAAAAAACAGGACCAGCGTCCAGCGCCTGACACGTCCCCGTCTATCTGTCACGCATCATCAGTCTCCTGAGGTGACAAGCTAATTCCAGCGGAAGCGCAGACCTTTGACTGGGCCGATTTCCACATTTCCTGCGGCAGAGGCTCTCCGGCTAATGCTGCGGGAATCCGTTTAACTCGGACCCGCACCTTCTCCGCTTCTCCGTTTGACCTTTATTGGATTCCCCGCCGCTGTGACAACATTGAGGGGATAAGCATTGAGCCGAAGCGCCGCGCTGTTGCAGCACAGTCCACGTTTATGAGGCATTAAATGAATCTTCAGTGGAAATCAGATCACTCTGAGTTTAGTCCAGCCGTGATGCGTTTGGTGCACAAAGTTTGCTTATTAGCTACGAGGCTAAGGACACTTTGACAGGGTGGTGTTGTGACGGCCGCTGCTATTGCACTTCAGTCCATGTTTATCGAGAGCGGTGTGACAGAGTCAGAAACCACAGAGATACTGAACACCTCAACATGTTTGAGGCAAGGCTGAGATGGTTTAGGCCTGCAGCTAGTTAGTGTGCAGTCGCCTGTTTGTTAGCCACGTTAGCCTTGTAGCTTCAGTGCTAAAGCTAAAGAACCAGACTTCAGACATTAAACATGCGGATCAAGTGCATTTGGGATGAAAAGGTGGTGTAAGTTTGACATTTATGCCAAATTATAACTTAACTTTACGCTTTCCCTGTGAGCGCAATGTGTTGAGACTGATTCTTCGTCGGTCTGTCGCTTTAATCGATGCTTTTGCGGTGAGAACGTGTTTAAGTTACATTTTTCACCAAAACTTCACTTGAACCAGTGCTTTCCCTGTGAGAGAAATGAGGTGCATTCGATTTGATCACAGAACGATCACGGCAGCCCAGGCTTTTGTTGCGGGAACGAGGTGGTGAATTCAAATTTTAACGTTAAAAATTTTACGTTATGAAAGCGACGTGTTAAATTCGATTTTTCAGAAAAGCACCACAACAAACAGACATCTTCAGGGGTTTTGGTCGTGCTTCTTGTGACATGACGTGGCTGAAACCTTCTTCCCTAATTCTGTCTTTCTCTCTTTTTTTCCCTCCTTCGCTCCACTGACGTGCCCGATTCCCGCTCCTTTGATCTTCCAACAGGTAAGAGCGTTTCTCCTTCCACTACAAACACACCGTCAAACTCGCACAAGCGCAGCGCTGTGAAAGGCCTCCGGGTCAGTGTTATTGAGATGTGCTCATGCTAATGAGGCTTCACGGCGAGCGTTTTCAGCTGCAGCTCCTTAGAAAATATGCAGATGTACCATGCAGGTTTTAATGGGCCAAGATCTAGACTTGGTTCTCTGAGCTGTAAATAAGGAATACCTTGTTTCAGGGGGTGAACCTGATTGACTGAAACACTGAAACAGAAGATAACAGAATTACTAGTGTGCTTTCTGATAGACCTGTTTGTTCTATATGGCATGTTATTTCGGGCTGGGCACCGTGATGAAGTGTATTGATCTCACAGAATCAGAATCAGAACCAAGCTTTATTGGCCGGGTCTGCTGCGCATACAGGGAATTTGGTTTTGGTTACAGGAGCTCACAGAGCGCAGAATCTGACAGAATAAGATAAAATAAATATAAAATACCATATAAAAATACCAAATAAATATAAAATAACCATCACTCACTCAGACACACACACACACACACACACACAATGATTTTGGTGCAAATGATGAATCAGCTTGAGTGCGTGAAAACAAGCGCATATGCACTTAGTACCTTATTAACATATAATTTGCAACATATACACCCCTGTTTACCATTATTTACCCATAATTCATGTAGATCAATAGCGAGCCAATTACAGAAGAGTATTCAGCAGCTCATGAGCCAATAGTTCTCCTCATAGGTGGAGAGTTTAATTGGGTTTAGTGCAGTGCGGTGAACAGAAACCATTGCACTCATAATTATGGATAGTATTTTTGAAACGTGGTATTACGCAAGCTTTTTAGTCTGTTTCAACTTTTATTATTATCTAGAAAAATCCAAGCATCTAAACCATCTAATCCTTAAAAAACCTACAAATGAACTGAAGCCCTCCATATGCCAATTGCATCCATATGCCTCTTATAGTGAGTTATAGAACATAAAATGATGCTTATGCCAGCGTGGATGATCACCGGCAAAGCTAGCATATCACTGTTGTCGGAACAAAACCTCGCATCTCCAAAATTACAATTTTACAGGAAAAGGGAAAAACCTTCTTTACCTTCAATGCAAGTCAATGGAACCAGACTTTTTTCTAAGTCATTTTTGGTCGTTTATTTTGGTCTGTTCACCATGAAATTTATAGACAATGTACAGAGTAACAGACATTTTCATATTAAGTCAAAAGCGGAAAAATGGAGATACGATGTTTTGTCCCGACAGCATGTTTTGGATGCTGGTATGCTGGTCAACCAGCAAGACCATGCTGGGTGGCCAGGCAAACCAGCACCAGACCAGCATAAACCAGCTTAGACCAGCACTGAATCCATGTCGGTATGTGCTATTTCTTCAGCAGGGGTGAATAAACTCTAGTGCTGCTTGTGGCCCATTTAGCCAATAAGAGTGTCTAATGAGGGTCATTTCATCCCACAATAACCCCTTCTCCACAAAATCATCATCTCGCAAACATTTTGATTGTGCAGGCGCTGTTATCCTTTTTATTGGACAAATGCTGTTATTCCACCTCTGCGGTGTCTCTGATGAGGCGCTGGGCTAATCAAGCTTTCTTAAATGGTACATGTGGTGTCCACCTCTCGTTTAACAGACAATCTAATCTAGTTTCCCCAGTTTTCGCCCTCCTTCCTCCAAATGTAGTTGGTCAGCCAAGACGTCTTTGTTATTTGATGTTTGCTTCTTCAGTTTTAGCACTGCAGCTGCGAGGCTGATGTAGCTAACAAGTAATGAAACCTTAGGGCCAATTAACGTAGTGCTAACTACAGGACATGATCATCACACACTGGCCTCGGTCTGTGTGGAGCTGTTCGGTGTCTCTGGTAGTCGACTGTTGGCTGTTTGTGACGCAGCGACACTCAAAACATTCTTAAAGGAAAGATTTCGTGAATTTAGTCCATAGGCCCTTTTCACATTTCCGGTTTTTCCGCTGTAGTATGCATTGCTGAGTACCAGATAGCGATCATATATCGGTCCTCTGGCTTTATAAGGTCGGCACCCCGACCCGCTGCTGCCGGTCCACCCTCGGACCACCCAGATTACTGTCCTGCACACAAGCTCTAACTAGTTTTTAATCTCCTGAAACAGATTTTAAACACACAGAGACTTTTATTTTAGAAAACAAACTAAGGCTTACAAACTACTGGGAGAAAAAAATGACTGGGCCTGATATAAAATGATTTTGTAGAAATTGTTGCTATTAAATTATTTACTAAACTAATTTACAGAGCATAACTGGGAAGGAAGATGATAAGTGGAATACTCTGCTTAACCACAGAGTAACCACAGTTGCTAAGCAACGACTCTGACAGCTGTAGGAGACGCTCGAGCCGTTTGAACCTTTTTACTTTGCCACAAACAGAAAACGGACGCTGTTAAGACCACATCTGACCGACAGCCGATTTGGTCCGACTCTGAAGACGAGACGACACTAAATTCCCAAACTGTCGTCTCCACTGAGCAGCTTTTCAGTCGGCAGCTGTGACAGAAGAACAGCTGAACAACCTGGAATCAGCCAGAAATGAACCCAACACCATTCGCCAAACTAAACGGGCTGTAAGAAGCTTTACAGACCGGCTGGAACAAAACAACATTAACACTGATCTGGACAAACTGACCAAACTGAGCTGAACCTGATGTTGGGTCATTTTTACGGCTCAGTCTGATTCGGTCCGACTCTGAAGATCAGACTCCACTAAATTCCCAAACTGTCGTCACCACTGAGCAGCTTTTCAGTCGGCAGCTGTGACAGAACACATTATATATGTGTTGTAGTCGTGCCGACCCCTGGTTCCTCTCACCACCACTGTGAAGACATGTGAACCATTTCACACCAAACCCTCTGAATGACTTTTACATCTCAACCTCAAAATTATAAAAAAAACGGACGTGTTAGCTACGTTAGCCTCATAGCTCCAGCGCTTAAACTGAAAAAGCTTCAAAGACCAAACATATCTTGTCTGATGGACTGCTTGTGAAGTAAAGGGGGGAAATGGGCGCATTTCTGAGTGATATTTCATTTAAAATAACCTGAGAATTGCTGCAGTAAATCGGTGAAACTGGTGGTGGCAGCAGAGAGAGATACGCCTCCGCTCTGAATCACACCGGCCCAGGTGAACATTCAGATCCATCATGTTCCGGTTCTTGCTGCACACTGAAGGGGCGGAGCAGCTGCCGGCTCCAAGGGCCGCCGTCGTTTCTCACCGGGCGAGCGTCTGATTCCCGCTCTGTCTGGCTTGCTTGCTTGCCTGGCCAGCTAATTAACACTTCCCGCTTTTGTCATCTAACTAGATGGCGACATTTATCAGGACACGTTTCTCTCTGCGTGAGCGGCAGCGGCAGCTTAGCGGACTCCCTTCCCTCCTCGGTCCCTCTTGTGCATTTTTACTTCACTCCTTGCATTACATAATATCTCTCTCTCCATTTATCTCTGTCCACTCCTCTCTTTTTCTTGCCCTCCCTCTTATCCAGTTCCTGGACTTCCAGCTCCTGCTGGAAGCTCTGGTCCCAGTAGGTAGCATAAATCTAGCATTGATTTATTATTGAGTGCATTTTATCAAAACAAACTAAATTTAAAGTTATATTTTTCATGAAAGCAAAGCAAACTTAGATTTGCCGTAACATCTCTTTCCGTACAGCTGTGTCCTTAAGAACTTCAAGGCTGAAGCTTTAGCATTAGCTAGAAAACAGTTGCTGAGAGTAGGCCTGACACACTGGAATCAGGAATGAGATACCAAATTGTTCATGAGGAATCTTTGTATTGAAGGCTGTCATGTCTTTATGGAAACTGTTGCCCCAAAATTGGGAGCACATAACTGTCTAAAATGTTTTTGTGCCTCAGTATTAACATCACCCTTTACAGGAAACTAAGGGCCTTAAACCCTGAAAAACAGCCCCAACTCATCATCCCTCCTCCACCAAACTTTACTGCTGGCACTATGCATTCCGATAGGTGGCGTTACAGATTCGGCGCTTTACAGTGACGGAGCTTTACAGCCCTCCAGCCGACACTTGGCATTACGCATAGTGATTTTAGGCTTGTGTGCAGCTGCTCGGCTATGGAAACCCATTTCATGAAGCTCTTGTGTTGATGTTGCTTGTAGGGGCAGTTTGGAACTGTGTAGTGAGTAATTGTTGATTTTTACATGCTTTCAGCTCTTACTGGCTTCTCTCTGTGAATTTGCATGGTTTACCGCTTCATGGTTATAGTTGACTGGGGCAGACCTATCAGGGCAGAAATTGTATGCTCTGTCATTAACCTCACCCTTCTCTGGAACTAAAGGGCCCAAACCCTGAAATACAGCCCTGGCCCATTATCCCTCCTCCACCAAACTTTATTGTTCGCACTTTGTTTTCCGGTAGGTCGTTTTCATTAAATGTTGCATGCAACCTCAGTTCTAAGCTGCTGTCTCTCCAAAATCTGTTTAAAAATGACAAACTAAAGCAAAATTTATTATTATCATTTATTTCGAATGGCATGTGCCCTTTTCAGATGTTTGAAATAAGCTAAATGTAGATAAACCTGGACGTAAATGTATTTAAATACAGTTAAACATGTTCCCTCCTGTGAAATAATGGATCATATATGGATCAATATTATTAGTCATAAAATTAATAAAATGTTGGATACCTAAACATGGAATGTCTTGCCACCTCCCATTTGGAAAGCTGTAGGATAAGGCAGATCACCTCAGCCACCTTTCCACCTGATATTCATGCGCTGCATTTCTCAGGGTAGCATAACTACTTAAGTCTAATCAGTATTTTGCTAAACCTGTTAAGAACATGCTGCTTGAGGCGGATATCATTTTTAGCAACAGAGTGATATCAGCAGCGTCGCAGCACACCTGCAGCTGAAGGCGCGGAGATAAAGGCATGCATATGAAAACAACTTTGGATAATATCAGTTTTACCTTTGTTAGTATCCAGCAACTGTACCTCGGGCACAGGGGGTTAACATGAATTTAAGATGGACTTAGTGTCTAATCAGTAGAATTACATGTACTACAGGCAGGGTTCATGTTTCTACTCACAAATATCAGATTTTTAAAATATTGTCTGGTAAAGAAGAGCAGGGAGTTGATGTTTTGGCATTAGTAACGTAGTTTAAATGAGCCAGTGAAGTCCAGCATAAGAGATGTTATGCTAACTCACATTATGTTGCTAGACAGCGATCTACTTTACACTTATCCATAAAAACATAATGGTCAAGCATGGTCTAATGGTCATCATGTCCATGTACTATTTGTTGAAATCATTTTAGCGCTAAGGCGGCACGGTGGCGTGGTGGGTAGCGCTGTCGCCTCACGGCGAGGAGGGCCTGGGTTCGATTCCCCGGCCGGGTGACCGGGGTCCTCTCCTGTGTGGAGTTTGCATGTCCTCCCCGTGTCTGCGTGGGGTTCCTCTGGGTTCTCCGGTTTCCTCCCACAGTCCAAAGACATGCAGTCAGGCTAATTGGACATGCTGAATTGCCCCTAGGTGTGTGAGTGCCTGTCTGTCTGTCTGCCCTGCGATGGACTGGCGACCCATCCAGGGTGTATCCTGCCTTCCACCCGAAGACTGCTGGGATAGGCTCCAGCACCCCCCCGCGACCCTGACGGAGAAGCGGCTTAGAAAATGGATGGATGGATGGATTTTAGCACTTTGCTAAGGGGGGGGTCCGAAACACAACGCTCATTAGAAGATTTTCTTCGTTGTGCGCAGTGACCTGAGAGGTCTCCAAATCCCCGAAACTCACCTAAGTGGCATAGAAACACATAATCCATCAGCATCCACAAGGTACAATACAGGGTGTCAGAGATCATTCCGTGGTCTAATAACAGCCAATTCTCCCTCAAATGATCTCATATTTTAATAAAATGTGTAAAAACTAACCAAGTTTCATGTTTAATGTTTTTTCAGGTTGGAGAACGGCGTCCACTAGAAATTCCGAGGCGTTTTGTGTGTTACAGTATGCTCGAACAGAGTCAAACAAGAGTGAGCAGCGCTCGTTTTAGAGAAAAGTCAATAAAAAGGCACCAACTGGAACTGCGGTGTTACGCAAGACATGCTACCAACTTGACGTGTGTCAAAATCAGTTCTAAAATCTACATCCCTCTGAATTTCTTGTTTGAAGCCTATTTAATTTCATGTGCCACAGACATGTAGTTACGTAGATATTCACGTCTCAAATGATGTCAGTTTCTTTGAGACACACTGTAAATCCCAGAGCAAAGAAATTCCGATTTACGTGTCGTGATGAAGGCGTGAGAAGGATGCCCCGGCGCATTTTTATGCATATTGCCATGTTTAAATAAAGCCCTTTTATACTTCTCTTAATTTCTATTAACGTTCTGCTCAGCCGTTTGGTAGAGCACATTTTCTTTCACTATATACGCCACAGAGAAAAATAAGATCCCAGTTGTTTTTCTTTTTGCCCCAAATTGCATTCAATTCCATTGCTTTTTTCTTGGTGAGGACGTTAAAGGGTTGAGAATTTCTTTGCTCTGGGATTTATTTTGCACATGCCTTGTGGATGCGGATGGAGCTTTTGACTTTCGCCCCTTTCATCATGGAATTGGTGCTTTGAGTGTGCCGCGCTCAGGAGCACCTGTGTTTTTGCTTCAGTTTTGTGGCCTCTGCAGCGCTTCTTCATTTGCCTAATGTAGGTTTGAATGTAGGAGATGCATCCAGTCAGTTGCGTAATAGCACATTCAAAGACTTTGACTGGACTGTTGGCGCTGTAGGTCTCTTTTTAAGCACTGCTCAAGGCCGTTGGTCTTTGGCAAAATACTGATTTGGCGCAACTTCTAGTCGGCCATCTCCAAGCAGTACGTCTTCCATCAAATAAAGAAAAGATTCAACAAATCTGCAGTGAGAACGGCGAGGGCAGGAAACAAAGCAGATTTTCAGAGTCCTGAAGCTCACAAGTCCGTGCACATGCATCATGCACTCAGTAATCCGATCATAATCGGATTTCTGCCGTTATCTGGTTATTCAGGTGGTCATGAAAACAGCACACTCCGATCCTCCGACGTTTAGAAATCCAGTAAAGAGGCTGGATTTTAGCTCCGATTTCTCAGTGCTGTGGACCCTGATTTCTTTCGGAGTTCTCAGTCGGAGCGTGTATGAAACAGATGGCTTTACTGAAAATAAGTGAGCAGCGTCGCCGCAGGATGCAGCAAAACACTTGGAGCGAGGCTGAAACCAACTACATGCTTGAAGAAATGAAGGGTTTAAATATTCTTCATCTTCTTGATGATCATATTTTCAGGTTTTCAAGGTGGCTTGATGTTACAAAAAAACGAATTAGAGAAATCCTTTTACTGTCTGACCTGGAGTTTTCCCATCATCTACTACTACTCAAGTCCATGTAATCGTGTTGATCGGATTACTGACATAATCAGATTTTCTGCAGTTCTGGGATTATTGAGTGCCTGTAAACGCACACCGTCTCTAGAGCAGGCAGTTCTCAGGTAAGCTAATCTTTATCTAGTTTACCGCATGTATTAGTTTAGAGCAAACAGGACTGTACGATTAATAAACATGCAAAAATCAATAATAACGCCATCTTTTGCTTTGATATGGCTGAGGCTTGATAAGACCTTGTGTTTAAAATGTTCTAGTGTTAGCTTTAGTGCGAGCTCATCTGAAGGAGCGGTCTCTGTCGTCCAAAGACCCCTCATCTGACACGAAAACCTGCTGTGAACATCCAGTGGCTAGAAGATTTGCTGGTTTCTGTAACGTTCACATGGTTTCCACACTTCGTTTCGCTTTTAATGGCTCACATTCTTGTTTTTATCTATTCGGAATCATACATCAGCCCGGAAAATGAACAGAATTCCAGTTTATTTTGGAAGATTAATAAATCAGATGTCAGATGTACTCCTCTTTGTGATTCTAGGCTTTAGCACAACTTCTATAGATGCTTTGGGCTCCACTCCCAATTACCCACTTCCCATATTTTGTTCCTGCCATAGTGCTTAATACCTGAACTTGACCACCAGCCGCTGAGTAGGATTTTACTAAGGGCCCCAGATGTTCAGGCCTTAGTGTAACTCGCCTGGGTAATTAGCTGATGAGTTCAATCAGGTGTCTTAGAGAAAAAAAACACTACATCATGCAAAATAGGGAAGGAGGTGTGATTTGTTAGATGTCTCTGGAATTTAGCAAAGAGTAATTACCCGTGTTAAAACAGCTGAGCTGAGCAGGTGACAGTGAATTGGAGGTAAAGCCACAGAAAGCAGCCAGTGGAGAAATTAAGGTTACATTACTAAACGCACAGATCATTTCCAGGATACGGTGAGTTTCAGTAGCGTTCCTGCTAACGTTCCGTACGGCTTCTGGACAAGTTTGACCACTTTTGTAGCCAGTTCCATGTACCGTTGTCCTGTGTGTGTTCCACCATGTTCCATATCTACCATCCTGTATGTGTTCCACCATGTTCTGCATATAACGTCCTGTGTGTGTTCCACCTTGTTCTATATCTACCTTCCTGTGTGTTTCTACCATGTTCTACATCTTCCATCCTACCTGGGTTCCACCATGTTCTATATATAACCTCCTGCGTGACTTCCACAGATCTTTAGTCTTTCCCCGTGTGAGTCTTGGTTCCTCTCTGTGTTTCTTCTTCATGCTCTTAGGATGTTTCGTCTTGTGTGTCTTGGTTCCTCAGCGGTTCTCCGGTAATCAAAACTGAACCGAGCCCGAGTGGCTGATTATGTGATGAAATTCACGGCGTTATTTACCTGTTTTTACTGTATTTATAATCAGCACTGAACAACGCGCACAGTAGCCAGTGGCTAACACACCGTTCAGCACCTCAAACCCTCTGAATAACCTGCATATTGCCACTGGTTTGGCTGGACTGTCGCGCTGTTGTGGTGTTATTTGTGTTCCCCTTGGCTTACTCTCTAATGGAAGGTGTGCTGTTGGGGGGATGGGGTTGCCATAGTTACGGGCTTTGTCAGCCGTGCTGGTTGATGAGGTAATGTAACCCGAGCCCTCCTGTGGGGTCGGTGTGTTGTGGTCGGATGAAGTGTGTCCCAGAATTGTGCTGTGACGTGCCTGGACTGAGACGAAGTCTGGAGCAGCTGTTCGGAGCAGAGTTTATTCAGCACCTGATGGAGGTCCCTCACAAGCAGCTTCGGTCTGGAGTACAACCAGCAACTTATTTTACCAAAGTTTATTTCCACAAACCAGCAGATCTTTATATGGGTCGTTTTACAGAAATGTCCATTTCTGTGTCCCTAGCGTTTACAGATATATTACTATGTTAATAATATTATATTATTATGTTTTAAAATGAAACAATAAGTTATTTTAACAAATAAACCTTCTTGAGCCTCAATTCAGCAATATTGGTTATTTAAATCAACCATATAGAATTCCAAGGACCACAGAAGAGCTCGTCCCCACAGTCGTGTGTGAAGGCTGAGGCCACATTTTGAAGAAATAAAACACATTTTTCTTCAGTTTTAACTGCAATAATCTCTACATGACTGTGGAAAATATGATTTAAATGAAAAAGAAACAAAAGCCAAATGAATATTATAAAATATGTAATGAAAGTTCCCCAGGAGTCGGGTCACTGGTGTTACTGCGTCTCTTATTTTGAAATAAAAGTCACACCGATGACGTCACTCGACCTCCTTTGACCTGTTGTCTGAGGATCTATGAAGAAAAGCTCATGGTGAGTCCACTGCGTCTCTCAGTTCTCAGAGATCTTCTCATTCAGCTCATGATCGCTTCTAGCTGACGTCACTGGTGTGACCGACTTTATTCTGAGGTCACTGTGAAAAAACAGAAACACAAATGGATTAAATTCCATATTTTAGTGGACGTTCCCTGATGGACAGCGTGTGGTTTGATGTTCTGTAAAATGCATTGATCATTAAAAACGTCTCTGGTGTTTCCTTTATTATGTGTTACACCAATGAGGATTGGTGACACCAGTGACTCCTATGGAGAAATAGAAAAGTGGACGTTGGCAGTTGGCAAAGTGGCCGAGGGGGTTAGGTATGATGATAAAATATACAACTTTTCAATGTACAATTTAAGATATTTTCAGTAATTATGGAGATGATTCTGCCAAGACGTACAGTTCATTAAGCGTATTATTTCATGTTGCCAAGCAACTGTGGACTGCTAAAAGAGGACACTAATGTTCTGTCGCTCATCATTGCGGTCGTTTACTGATCTGTTTTACTTTTTGTCATATAATAGTCACCATTTAATGCAAACCCTTCGCTTTGCAAGTAGTTTTTTTTACACTGCGATGGTAAAGTTCATTTCCATCAGCGACTTTGATTTCCAATCTTATTTAGCACCAAGCTAACATCATGGAATGGGTTTCCATGGCCGAGCAGCTGCATCCAAGCCTTACATCACCAAGCGCAGTGCAAAGTGTGGAATGCAGTGGATTAAAGCGCCGCCACTGGACTCTAGAGCAGTGGAGACGAGTTCTCTGGAGTGACCAATCACGCTTCTCCGTCTGGAAATCCGATGGACGAGTCTGGGTTTGGCGGTTGCCAGGAGACGGTACTTGTCTGACTGCATTGTGCCGAGTGTAAAGTTTGGTGGAGGGGGGATCATGGTGTGGGGGTGTTTTTCAGGAGTTGGGCTCGGCCCCTTAGTTCCAGTGAAAGGAACTCTAGAACACCTTTGGGATGAATTAGAGTGGAGACTGTGAGCCAGGCCTTCTCATCCAACATCAGTGTCTGACCTCACAAATGTGCTTCTGGAAGAATTCCCATAAACACACTCCGAACCCTTGTGGAAAGCCTTCCCAGAAGTGTTGAAGCTGTTGTAGCTGCAAAGGGTGGGACGACGTCATATTAAACCCTATGGATTAAGAATGGGATGTCACTCAAGTTCATATGCGTGTGAAGCCAGACGACCGAATACTTTTGACAATATAATGTATTTCCTGACATGGGGATTCTGATTGGTTCTACCGCTGAAATTTGGATTCTGATTGGTTCTACCCCTGAAATGGGGATTCTGATCGGTTCTACCCCTGAAATGGGGATTCTGATCGGTTCTACCCCTGAAATGGGGTTTCTGATTGGTTTTGCCACTGAGTTTGTGTCGGTCAGCGCTCCCGCAGGAAAATGGGCCTGAACCCAGTCAAAAAATAGTGGGTAGTACTTTAAAAAGTGGTGGGTCAAGTGTCCCCCGTGGTTCCGGCAGCCCGGCAGCCAGTTTGCGTTGCAGTTACTGAATAATAAGCCTGGGATTTTAAGGGGATAGACATAGGCGTGCTGATGTCGAGTGTACAGCGGGTTTGAATCTTGTTAGAAGAAACAGCATCCACAGGTTTTTCCGCCCACCTCTTGATTAAATCCTCCAGGTCCTCAGATGGGTTGTGTGGTTTGTGAGAGTTGGCAGGGTGCCAGACTCTGAGTCCACCTAATGACAACAGCACGCCAGACAGTTTTGTTCGGCAGCATCTCATCACATTAGTCGAATGAAGTTAGAGCCGCTACCAGCAGGCGATCCAATCTGTCCCTAAACGGCCGAACAGTGTTCTATTGAGTTAGCAAAGAAGTTCTGCTCTCACTCTCAGATCAGGGCTGTTATGATGCAGAAGCTCATTGGCGTAGCACAGTTATAGCTGCTTACACTTCTTTGTGTAGATGAAAAACATGAATACGCTGCCTGATGTCTGAGACACTGCACTTTAATAATCTGACCATAATCGGATTTCTACAGTTACCTGGTTATTTAAATCGTCATGTGAACAGATCACTCCAGTCTGGAAATCTGATCTAGAAATCTGATAAAGGGGCTGGATTTTAGCTCAGTAATCAGATTTCTGAGTGCTGTGGACTCTTACTCTGATTTCTTTCAGATTTCTCGGTCTGAGCACGCCTGAAAACAGACCGGGAATAAGCGACCAGCGTCGCCGCGAGACACAGCAAAACACTTTTGGAGCGATGTTGAAACTGCACGCTTGACAAAACGAGGAATTTAAGGGTTCTTTATTTTCTAGATGACACATGTTTGTACAGTTTTATATTAGTTTTACATCTTGTCTACTTCTGTGAGTTTATTGGCTGGTTGTAAAGCAGCAGACCTGGAGTTTCCCCATTATCTGATTACTGTCTGACTCATGTAGACCTGGAGTTTCCCCATTATCTGATTACTGTCTGACTCATGTAGACCTGGAGTTTCCCCATTATCTGATTACTGTCTGACTCCTGTAGACCTGGAGTTTCCCCATTATCTGATTACTGTCTGACTCCTGTAGACCTGGAGTTTCCCCGTTATCTGATTACTGTCTGACTCCTGTAGACCTGGAGTTTCCCCATTATCTGATTACTGTCTGACTCATGTAGACCTGGACTCTCCCCATTATCTGATTACTGTCTGACTCATGTAGACCTGGACTCTCCCCATTATCTGATTACTGTCTGACTCATGTAGACCTGGAGTTTCCCCATTATCTGATTACTGTCTGACTCCTGTAGACCTGGAGTTTCCCCATTATCTGATTACTGTCTGACTCATGTAGACCTGGAGTTTCCCCATTATCTGATTACTCTCTGACTCATGTAGACCTGGAGTCTCCCCATTATCTGATTACTGTCTGATTCATGTAGACCTGGAGTCTCCCCATTATCTGATTACTGTCTGACTCCTGTAGACCTGGAGTTTCCACATTATCTGATTACTGTCTGACTCATGTAGACCTGGAGTTTCCCCATTATCTGATTACTGTCTGACTCATGTAGACCTGGAGTTTCCCCATTATCTGATTACTGTCTGACTCCTGTAGACCTGGAGTTTCCCCATTATCTGATTACTGTCTGACTCATGTAGACCTGGAGTTCCCCCATTAACTGATTACTGTCTGACTCATGTAGACCTGGAGTTTCTCCATTATCTGATTACTGTCTGACTCATGTAGACCTGGAGTTTCCCCATTATCTGATTACTGTCTGACTCATGTAGACCTGGAGTTTGCCCATTATCTGATTACTGTCTGACTCATGTAGACCTGGAGTTCCCCCATTAAATGATTACTGTCTGACTCATGTAAACCTGGAGTTTCTCCATTATCTGATTACTGTCTGACTCATGTAGACCTGGAGTTTCTCCATTATCTGATTACTGTCTGACTCATGTATACCTGGAGTTTCTCCATTATCTGATTACTGTCTGACTCATGTAGACCTGGAGTTTCCCCATTGTCTGATTGCTGTCTGACTCATGTAGACCTGGAGTTTCCCCATTGTCTGATTACTCAAGAGCATGAAAACACATTGATCTGATTACTGACCAAATCTGATTTTCTGCAGTTATCCGATTATTAAGTGCATGTAAACACACTCTGCGTTTTCAGACAGTTTTGATTGGATTTTGACTTTTTTTAAATTCATTCCTGGTGGAGGGATACATGCAGGGTGTTATGAGGCAAAACTTATTATTCCCGATTTTCCACTATTTTCCATCATCAACATTCCATATAATACCATATAATATTTCATAGGTTCTCTGGTGGTTTTGGATAGTAAATAAAGTGTCTATATCTGTGTTGTAGTCATGGCGACGCCTGGTTCCCATCACCACCACTGTAAAGACGTCTGAACCGTTTCACACCAAACCGCTCTGTTTACACCTCACACACGAAATTATATAGAAATTTTGAAAACTGTTATGTTTTCTGCTCTCTGTGTTCACTGGAGGAATTCTGTCCCAAAGCATGTTCCTGAGATGTTTATTTGTGTGAGGCTCATGTTCTCTAGATTTACTCGGTCAGTTGGGCGGCTGTCCAGCAGGAAGGCTAGAATTACTGAAACTACAGTGTGAGGTGTTGGATGATGTTTTGACTGAACCGGCAGCTCCTCAGAAAATCCCTCCCAGCAGCCAGAGGTGGATTTTCTGTAAAAGCTGAGGAGCATAACTCTGAGATGGTCCTCTGAAGCCCTGAGGTTTGGAAGATGCACTAACCTTGTGAAGAAAGAGTAACAGTACAGCATTGCAGAAGCAGTGGAATGTTCTGGAACAAACGGCTTTGACATAATTATAAAACTTTTTGAAAAATGTTTCCATTTGGAGTCTTAAAGCTCCTTTATTATAATGATATTAAATAAAGTGCTCACTTTTTTCCAAAATAAAAGCCATAGGTGAATAAAATATATATTTATATGAAAAAATCATCCAGTGCCCGGTGTGTTGTTATTGTCTACATGCCGCTGCTGTGTAAGGAGCACCTTCAGTTACATTTCTGTATACGGTGCATTTTTAATAAAATTTATGATTGTACTAAGATTATTTATTCATTCAGTACGCTCATTGTATGCCGTTACCTGAGCCTCCTCTTACAGTCATTATTGCACTGCGCCGCTCATCTCAGGTTATAGATCTCATTACAGATATTTTTCTGTTTACATGTTTTCCTGAAGAAAAGATCTTTATATTTATTATTCTTGTTATATTGTTTACACTATTACTGTACAGTGTTGTGTGTCTGATACTGGCTGCTAAATTTCCTTCAGGATCAATAAAGTGTCTATCTATCTATCTGTCTGTCTGTCTGTCTGTCTGTCTGTCTGTCTGTCTATCTATCTATTTCATCATAATTCAGTTCCACTCAGTTCAGTCATATTAGTGTGATCTCAATATGTTAAAAATCATGATCATTCATGCCACAATGATTCAGTTTGATTACAGTTCTTTGGGAAAAGATTCAGTGAATCATTTTGATTTGATCTGTTCTGTTCGCAGTTATATTTGAAAAATTACAGTGATTCGTGTCCCAACAGTTCAACAGTTCAGCCCTTTATGAGTTTTTTAGGGAGAGATTCAATGAGTCATGAATTTTAACCAGAACTTTATTCAGGATGATTCTTTAGGATTTATTGTTTAACGCATCATGAATGATGATGGTATAATTCTTCGTTATGTTTAAACATCCAATGATTTATGAACTCGTTTTGATTACAGTTCTTTGGGAAAGGATACATTGCATCAGGCAGTCTTACGTTTCATCATGGTTTGATTTGATTCGATTTGTTGTGTGGGGACCAGGTAGTGATGATGGAGTTTAAGCTGGTGTGTGTGTGTGTGCGTGTGTGTGTGCGTGCGTGTGTGTGTGTGGGAGCGGTTGATGGCTGAGGGAGGTCAGATGGATGATGGTTGGATGGATGGAAGGGTAGATGGGTTCAGACGGCATCAAAGAAAAGAGTGTGACAAAAGAGGCTGAAAAAACGCAGAACAATCAATGACCGCTGTCTGCCCCACACTGGGGGAGGGGGTGGGGACACAGAGAGAGAGAGAGAGAGAGAGAGAGAGAGAGAGAGAGAGAGAGAGAGAGAGAGAGTTTAGATACTCAGACTGTGATTAATCCAGGTTTAGATACTCAGACTGTGATTAATCCAGGGTTAGATACTCAGACTGTGATTAATCCAGGTTTAGATACTCAGACTGTGATTAATCCAGGGTTAGATACTCAGACTGTGATTAATCCAGGTTTAGATACTCAGACTGTGATTAATCCAGGGTTAGATACTCAGACTGTTATTAATCCAGGGTTAGATATATGTATATAGTATGTATAAGCTTGACATTATTTTTTACTGAATAACTGGAACTGATATTTCTAGCAGTGCTGTAAGTCTAAGGTGAATGGGCTCCAGGCTTCAGCTGGTTCTCCACCATCCAGTAAAGAGAAGCTTGACCACATTAATAATACATGCAAACTGATCGGTAAAGAGGATCAATGAACACTACAGTGTGTGTGTGTGTGTGTGTGTGTGTGTGTGTGTGTGTGTTTGGCGCTCTGACGTGTCTTCTTGACGTGTGTGTTATCTGATAGTGGAATTTACCTCACTCTTCCTAAACTACAGAAACTACAGAGCAGCAACTTCTTTCCGGTTTCAGCTCAGTTTTATTTCGGTGGAGCTCCATCTCCAGTAGTGATTGTCCTAAAACAGCTTGAGCAGACATGCAGGTGCAGCTCCTTAATGAGCATCACTGAGGGAGGCAGTGTCAGGAAGAAGCTCCCTAACTCCTATCGCCCCCTTCAGGATTCAGCGTTGGCGTCCTTGTGTAAAGTAAGTTTTGGGCCTTGCTCCAAATATAGTCAGTCAGCGTGTCAGTGTAGTGGCTGAAATTTGCTTCCCTGATTTTAGCACTGAGGTAGGAAACACCCTGGACAGGTTGCCCTTCCATCACATGAACATGGGGAGAACATGCAAACTCCACACAGAGAGGACCCTGGACGTCCAGCAGAGCTGCTGGAGTGTTTAAACACTCACTGTCCACTCTATTAGACACTCCTACCTCGAGTCAGAGTCAGAGACGACAGCTCATCTGCTGCTGCACTGTTTGTGTTGGTCATCCTCTAGTCCTTCATCAGTGGTCACAGGACGCTGCCCACAGGACGCTGTTGGCTGGATATTTTTGGTTGATGAACTATTCTCAGTCCAGCAGCACTGCTTTCTGATCCACTCAGCACACACACTAACACACCACCACCACGTCAGTGTTACTGCAGTGCTGTTACTGATGACCCACCACCCGAATAGTACCTGCTCTGTGAGGGTCCTTGGGGGTCCTGACCACTGAAGAACAGGGTAACAGAGTATCAGAGAAACAGATGGACTACAGTCTGTAACTGTAGAACTACTGACCGGCGTATATGGATTAATACAAAACAGTGAGTCCTACAGTGTCGGAAAACACATAATCAAGTCTATTAGAGATACCGATCACCTCCCCAGGGTTTGAGGCGAGTGAGTGATGGTTTAAGAATGCAGTTAGCACCATGCTAACTGATGGGGTACAAGCTTCCATTAGACGGTAGATACATTAGCGCCGTAGCTCCAGGTTGACTCTGTGGAGCTCTGAGTAAACTGTGTGCTCACACTCTTACCTTCTCAGCTGGATGTGTGCACTCACATTCAGTCTCTACTCACTCAGAGACGCTCACCTCACTGAGCTGCTGGAGCGCGATGCTCACACACACACACACACACACACACACACACCCTCAAGTCAGTCTTCACATGGTGCCCACTCACATTACATCAGACTGAGAACAACCTGCATGTGGAAACACCAGTAAACACACTCAAACACATGGGCCCCTGCATGTCCTCTCAGTATTAGGTAGCACTTTACTGTAGGGTGTAGGGTTTATAAGGCTATATGACACCTCCATAAGCTTGTCATGATAACTGACATAACCCTACATAAATGTTTATAACTACTTATTCCAGTAGGCATAATTAAGTATAAAGGTTACATTTGCCAGTTTTGATCAAAGTTAGCCTTTATGACAGATGACACCTATTAGAATAAGACTTTATAAGCATTAATGTAGGGTTACGTCAGTTATCATGCCAAGCTTACGTAGGTTTCATATAGCCTTTTGAACAGCACCCTACAGTAAAGTGTTACGACATATACATGCAGTAGGGTCCAAAGGACTGAGACTGATAGTGAAAATGCTTCTACAGAATTTTTCATTACAAATTAAATTGTCAGCGAACAGTTTGCATCGAATCAAAATGAATATTTAAATGTTCAAAGTTTGAAATATTTATAGGAATTTCTGAATTTCTTAGTATTTATTTCCTTTTACCCATTTTGCTTTAATTACAACCACTCATGCTCAAGTTTGTGCAAAATCCTCTGATGAGTAGATCAAATCCAGAGAGTCGCCTGAACATGAGCTTCAAAGGAAGAGATGGATAAAAGATCTGATAAAGGCCTCAACATGGTCAGGGTCACAGATTTGCTTCAGTTTTGAGAAAGACTGAGAAATAGTGCAGAATCTTGAGTAGCTCTCCTTCATTTTACTTGCTGTAACTTTCTTTCAAAATGTTCAAAATTCTAAAAATTTATTTCCAAATTTAAATGAAAAATTCCCCGATTTTCAGTGTGGTCTGAGACTTTTGTACCCAAGTCTGTGCAAACAACTGTATTCCCAGTCAAAATGGTCATTACGTCAACAAAAGCAAAAATATACATATATTTAACCTTCAATTTCTCAGGCAACTATTAGATATAGTGGCATTTTTTCAGTGTTTAGTGAGTCCATCATTTGCCTTTATTCCAGCTCTTTATTCCAGAAGCTGGTTGATGATTTTCTGAAGTAACCAAACCCATTCAGTGGTGCTGAGGTCTGGACTCTGGGGCGGTCAGTCCATCGTTCAGCTTCTTTGTTTGATGTGTCCGTCTCCTTTTCTCAGTGAGGTTCTTCTTGATCAGCTACACGTCCTTTCAGACCCAAAGCGCTGAGTGGTCTTCTCCCAGTGGAAGGATGGACAGAAACACCTTTGGATGTTTTCAGATCTGAAGCAGCTTGATGTTCTCCTCTCTCTCAGAGATCAAAGCTTTCAGTGCTGTTTATCTGAAGGGGGCCAGCTCTTCCAGGTGGTTGCTAGGAGGAACATTTTCTCTGTAGCTTTTTTAACTCCAGTTTTTATTTTTGTCTATTTTCCTTTGACTTTGCCGTTTGACTCTCTGCAAGTCGGGTATCTTATATCTAATTTTCTTCAGAAATATCTCCTGAAAAATAAGTAACTTGTACTTAAAGGCTGTTTTGACTAGAGATTAAATAAATAAAGGACAGTCTCTGAGTTTTGAAAAGAAATGGAAATCGCTGCTTTTGTCATTTTTCAGTTTTTGACACAGTTTGGAAAAGCCTGCTGCCCTTTATACTGTGTGTAAATTTTATGATGAATGAACCAAAAGAAACGGCCCAAAATTAGTTGGAAAAAATTCTGGTTCCATTGACTTACATTAACAATAAAGTAGTTTTTTTCCATCTCCTGTAAAGTTTCCATTTTGGCACGAGGTTTTCTTCAAACAACAGCGATATGTAAGTACTGGCACTGTGGGGGTGGGATGAGACCCAAACAGTACTAAGTCCAAACCAGAATTAGCACAAAATGAGGATGGAGCGGTTTGAGGATCAGCTGGCACTTTATTTAATTGTACTCTGGACATTATGGCTGGAAACATAAAAAACCAGATGCGTAAACACACTCTTGACAGCCGTGTTGGATGTGTTGAGATGTTATAGCTCGTTGGGGAGCTCAGCAGGATCGAATGTTTCCTTAATGAACCTCACTACATCATCTCTCTGTGTGCTTAATGAAGGTTTGTGGTAATTATTTCAGACAGGTTATGGCTTAATTGTAGGCTTTGTTGTCTAGCCGGCTAATTCATCGCTATGAATGAGTCCTAATAGCAGTATTACCCAGCCTGTGTGTGTGATATGGAATCATGATCTTAGCACTCAAACTGCCCTGAGAGTTCAGCTCTTCAGCCTTTATTTCACTCTCTTTAAAACCCTTTCGTTCCCTTTGCGCTGCTTTCATCACTTCAGAGCTACTTCTCACACTTCACCACCTACTGCACCGTTGTCACGATTGGCCCTTCCCAGTCCTGTCCATGTGTTCGTGTTGATTTGGTTTAGCCGATGTGCATTTGTTTTGGTTTCCTAGTCCGACCCCTTGTTTTGGTTACTCCGCCCCTGATTGTCTCCATATGTGTTTCCGCCTGTCCCTCGTTTACTCTCATGTATTTAAGCCCTGTGTTTTCCCCCCGTCTGGTTACTGGTCTTTGTTTGAATTGTTTGAACTGTTTGGGTGTACTGTTTGATGTGTTTGATATTGTTTGGTGTTTGTTGATCCTGTTCTCATTTTGTCATGTCTGTCCCTCCTTCTCTCCGTGTTGGCTGTTTGACCCTGGACCGTTATGACTATAACCCTGGATTTGCCCATAATAAAAGTCGCTTATGCGTATGCATCCACCTCCGCGTCACAACCATACACTCCTGCACTACTGCTGTTACACCACACATTATTAAATTACTACTCTGAGTAATTCAGTATCTACTGTTAAATATTTAGTAATTATTTAGATGTTCAGTATCTGCTATGAATTGTTCAGTATCTGCTGTGAATAATTCAGTATCTACTATGAATAATTCAGTATCTACTGTTAAATATTTAGTAATTATTTAGATGTTCAGTATCTGCTATGAATTGTTCAGTATCTGCTGTGAATAATTCAGTATCTACTATGAATAATTCAGTATCTACTATGAATTTTTCAGTATCTGCTATGAATTATTCAGCATCTACTGTGAATTTTTCAGTATCCACTATGTACCTACTGTGAAGTATTCAGTATCTGCTATGAATTATTCAGTATCTCTTGTGAATTTTTCAGTATCCACTATGCATTATTCAGTATGTACTGTGATTTTTTCATTATCTAATGTAAATTGTTCAGTATCCACTATGAATTATTCTGTACCAACTGTGAATTTTTCAGTACCTACAATGAATTATTACCATCCATTGAAAGGTTATTTAGGGAATCAAAAGTGGTTCTTCTAGAGTGTCATTGCAAGGAACCCTAAGCATCAAAGCTATCTGGGTGCAGCCTGTCAGAGTAAAGTGGGTGAAGAGGGGGCGGGGCTTATGTTAAGGTCACCCATACATAATTGACTGTAAAGTGTATGTGACATATAGAGGTTATGATTTTTAGACTTTAGTTTGTTTGTAGACCTTTTATTTATCTGAGCCAAACTGATCTGTGTGGAATAGAATTCAAGCTCTGTAGAATTAATTCATTCTAGCGAAATCTGATCAAACTTGAAAATGCTCTGTGTGCATTTTTACACGCTTAACAAAGAATTTCCTCAAGCGTGTAAAACCAAGACAAGGTGACATTGCGTAGTGCGTCCTGCTATGATGTTTGGTTTGGAGACTGTGGCTCTGTCTAAAAGACAGGAGGCTGAGCTGGAGGTGGCGGAGATGAAGATGCTGAGATTTTCGTTGGGAGTGACCAGGCTGGACAAGATTAGAAATGAGCAGATCTGAGGGACGGTGAAGGTGGAGCAGTTTGGAGATAAAGCCAGAGAGGCCAGGTTGAGATGGTTTGGACATGTGTTGAGGAGGAATAGTGGATATATTGGCCAAAGAATGTTGGAGATGGAGCTGCCAGGCAGAAGGAGAAGAGGTAGACCTCAGAGAAGGTTTATGGATGTAGTGAAGGTGGACATGGAGATGGTTGGTGTAAAGAATGGTTGGTGTAAGATGATCCGCTGTGGCGACCCCTAAAGGGAGCAGCCGAAAGAAGAAGAAGAAGAAGACAAGGTGACATTGCATCACTCACAAGAAAACTTCAGCTAGGTGTCACAATTTGGCTCCTCCCAGTCCTGTCCATGTGCTTTTGTTTTCATTGAGTTCTTCCTTGTCCTGCTCCCTTGTTTCTTGACTCCGCCCTTGATTGTTCTCACCTATGTTGTCCACCTGTGTCTTGTTAACCCTTGTTGTTTCCCTGCATTTAAGCCCTGTGTCTTCCCCTGTGAGTTTGCTGGTCTTTGTATTGTTTGAAGTGTTTGATATTGTTTGGTGTTTATCCTGTGTTGTTCTCGTCATGTCTGTCTCCCGATCTATGCATATTGGCTCCCTGACCTTTGACCGTCTTGACCCTGAAAATGGATTTGCCCCCAATAAATCTCACCTCTCTATGCATCTGCGTTCGCCTCATCATCGCTCCCACACGTTACACTACGTTTGCATTCATAAACATGTTACTGTTCATTATATCTTGAGAAAATCATATTTATTTTTACTTCCTGTTGCTTGGAGATGTTTGTACTGTAATGCATGTATATTGTGGAAATATATTGTGCAAATATTTGTATTTGTCGAGCTGCAGTGGGCTGAAACTGCACTGTCCACACCACCATGGATATTAATATCATAATTCATTCTCTTAATATTTGTAATTATTACAAGCTGGAGAGCCATCATGTGTGTTCCTATTCAGCCCCAGTAGCTAAACCAGCTCAAACCTGTAGCATGAAATCAAATGAGGCTAATTCTGCAGCCGCAGCCGGCGGTGTAGAGTTTATTAAGAGCCGCTCGACGTCCTGAATTCAATTCAGCGCATTTCAGACGACGGTATTAAATCCCCAGCCTTCTTTCGGGAATAGCTACACCCCTGTTTGAATTGTCAAAAGACAGAGAAGAGAAAAGCTGCAGCATCTCCGTCAAAGCAGCTTCCATTGTGCTGTGAGGAGATTAAAAATATTTCCCGCAAATTGATTAAACTGAATGGCAGAGCAATAATAATTAAGTTGAAGTCTTTAATATGCTCCGAATGGCTGGAACCATGTCCACCACTAATCCTGTTTTGGAGGTGGTGACGTCGACGGGTGCTGGAGGAAGAATGTGCCCTTGAGACTTTTGATTTAATTAAAAAAGTTGGCAGCTTAAAGTCGTCTTCGAGGCCCCCCCGGTACCCTGCTTTGTTACGTGTAAAATTGTCTTTAAAGAAAGCTTTTTATTTGAGGCCCTGATTCAAATGGAACTGCTTTTTCCCCTTGCCTCTCACATGGCTGACTCTGCTTGAGTGGGTCGCTGGGTTTTACGGGTCTCTGGAGGCGGCTGATCTGGCTTATTAGCCATCTCTGGAGCTTGCGTGAAGGCTTGGCTCTGCTGTAGTATTAGAGGCAGAGGGAGGTCACTGGGACTAAATTACAGTGTCAGAAAGGCAAGCAGGTCAGTGGGACTCCAATACAGACTGGAAGCAGCAGGAGACAGTATAGAGCTCTTATCAGGCCCCAAATTTTAATCCAAATCAAGTTTGCCATCTGAACGTGACAGTAGCCAAGAATATTCTCTCCGAATCCGACTATTGCCCAGCAAAAATCTGAATTTCTGAGCCAGACAAAATTTGATTTACTCTCGACTGTAGTTAAAAACTTTTACTGAGTTCTGAATTTTCTAGAATGTGACTGTAGCTCAACCAAATTCTGTCTGAATATAATTACACTCCAAAATTATTCTGCCAGAACTCAGACGTTAGACAATATTCTGTCCAAATCTGACTGTAGCCCAAGAGATTCTGTCTGAACCCGACTGTAGGCCAAAAAAATTGTGTAGTCTGACAAGATTTTGCCGGAATCTGACTGTAGCTCAGCAAAATTCTGTCTGAATTCAACTTCAGCCCAAGATAATTCTGCCAGAACTTAAGTCATACAAAATTCCGCCCAACAAAATTGTGTCTGAACCTGACCGTAGCTTGATTTGACAAAATCCTGTTTGAACTGTGAACAAAAGTTTGTCTGAAAAACATGAAATTTGAACCAACTCAGTTCCGTCAGTACCTGTAGATCAACCCTCTTCTGTTGCAGCCTGTTTGATTGTTTTCAACGGTTTGTGTGGAAGGAAAAGGCTCAGTGGTTGAGAATCAGGGGGGCTGTAGTGCTGATCTTGTCATATCACTTTTAGGCCCCTGGGAAAACAACTCTTCCAGAGGTGCCTGTCAAATAGCTGATCCTTCACTTGGGCTCCAACCTCCCTCATGTATGTAGGTCTGTTTACGTGATTTTTGTATACTTAATAAATGTGAATACTCGAGGGGGCTTCTTAATGGATGATAAAGTTCTTGCAGATGAAGGAAATTCTCATTCAACAGTACAATTGGTCAATAACGTGATAACAGACGGTTTCTTTTTAGTATTCAGACAAGTGCATTCCAGTTACCTTTCTTGTATGCTGGTCACAGCAGCAAGCAATTTCTGTCTCTTGTAAAAAGCAGCTGCGGCGATTAGACGCTGATTGGGCGGTGAGTCATCTTCTCGAGAAAACAGCATCAGACAGGTATTGACCCTATAGGCTCAACTTTTGGTTTCCTTTGTGTCCGATTTTCTCTGCCTTGATGATCCTTGACCTTCAATTTCCAATTTTAGAGTGAATTTCCTCAGTGAGAGTGAAGTTTCACAGTGGAGCCAATATAAAAGCCCACCAGCACATTCCACTCAGTTGAACTCATACACCCACTCCCTGGCCACTTTATCAGAAACCCCTCCCTTGTAGCTCCACCCTGCTGGTGTGCAGTTAGAAACTGAGCTCTTCTGCTGATGCAGTTTGTGTTGGCTTTACTTTAGCGTCAATGGCCAGTTTCTGTCAGTATCATTGCTGTGCTTAGAATGGTCCACCACCTGTTCTGTCAGAACTCAACTGTACTCTAACAAAATTCCATCTGAATCCAACTGTAGCCGTCAAAATTCTGTCTGAAACTGTCTGTAGCCGTCAAAACTCTGTCTGAAACTGTCTGTAGCCAACAAAACTCTGTCTCAAACTGACTGTAGCCGTCAAAACTGTCTGAAACCGACTGTAGCCGACAAAACTCTGTCTCAAACCGACTGTAGCCGACAAAACTCTGTCTCAAACCGACTGTAGCCGACAAAACTCTGTCTCAAACTGACTGTAGCCGTCAAAACTGTCTCAAACCGACTGTAGCCGACAAAACTCTGTCTGAAACTGTCTGTAGCCGACAAAACTCTGTCTGAAACCGACTGTAGCCGACAAAACTCTGTCTGAAACCGACTGTAGCCGACAAAACTCTGTCTGAAACTGTCAGTAGCCGTCAAAACTCTGTCTGAAACCGACTGTAGCCGACAAAACTCTGTCTGAAACCGACTGTAGCCGACAAAACTCTGTCTAAAACTGTCTGTAGCCGACAAAACTCTGTCTGAAACTGTCTGTAGCCGACAAAACTCTGTCTGAAACTGTCTGTAGCCGTCAATACTCTGTCTGAAACTGTCTGTAGCCGACAAAACTCTGTCTGAAACTGTCTGTAGCTGCCAATACTCTGTCTGAAACTGTCTGTAGCCGACAAAACTCTGTCTGAAACTGTCTGTAGCTGCCAATACTCTGTCTGAAACTGTCTGTAGCCGACAATACTCTGTCTGAAACTGTCTGTAGCCGTCAATACTCTGTCTGAAACTGTCTGTAGCTGCCAATACTCTGTCTGAAACCGACTGTAGCCGACAAAATTCTGTCTGAAACCGACAGTAGCCGTCAAAATTCTGTCTGAAACCGACAGTAGCCGTCAAAATTCTGTCTGAAACCGACTGTAGCCGACAAAACTCTGTCTGAAACCGACTGTAGCCGTCAAAATTCTGTCTGAAACTGTCTGTAGCCGTCAAAACTCTGTCTGAAACTGCCTGTAACTGAAAATACTCTGTCTGAAACCGACTGTAGCCGACAAAACTGTCTGAAACCGACTGTAGCTGACAAAACTCTGTCTGAAACTGACTGTAGCCGACAAAACTGTCTGAAACCGACTGTAGCCGTCAATACTCTGTCTGAAACTGCCTGTAACTGAAAATACTCTGTCTGAAACCGACTGTAGCCGACAAAACTGTCTGAAACCGACTGTAGCTGACAAAACTCTGTCTGAAACTGACTGTAGCCGACAAAACTGTCTGAAACCGACTGTAGCCATCAATACTCTGTCTGAAACCGACTGTAGCCGACAAAACTGTCTGAAACCGACTGTAGCCGACAAAACTCTGTCTGAAACCGACTGTAGCCGTCAAAACTCTGTCTCAAACCGACTGTAGCCGTCAAAATTCTGTCTGAAACCGACTGTAGCCGTCAAAACTCTGTCTGAAACCGACTGTAGCCGTCAAAACTCTGTCTGAAACCGACTGTAGCCGTCAAAACTCTGTCTGAAACCGACTGTAGCCGTCAATACTCTGTCTGAAACCGACTGTAGCCGACAAAACTGTCTGAAACCGACTGTAGCCGACAAAACTCTGTCTGAAACCGACTGTAGCCGTCAAAACTCTGTCTCAAACCGACTGTAGCCGTCAAAACTCTGTCTGAAACCGACTGTAGCCGACAAAACTGTCTGAAACCGACTGTAGCCGTCAAAATTCTGTCTGAAACCGACTGTAGCCGACAAAACTCTGTCTGAAACTGACTGTAGCTGTCAAAATTCTGTCTGAAACCGACTGTAGCCGACAAAACTCTGTCTGAAACTGACTGTAGCTGTCAAAACTCTGTCTGAAACCGACTGTAGCCGACAAAACTCTGTCTGAAACCGACTGTAGCCTCACCAAACTGTCTGAAATGGATTGAATGGTATTAATAAGCATCGAATTTTAAAAAGCATGCATCAACACTGTGGTGAGTCTTTTTTTTTACTCAAATTTGTCCACACTGAGTCTCTTCCTGTCTCTCAGTGCTACCAGATCGGCGTTACCATGCAGTTTGTGAGTTTTATAGCAGGTTTATGGTTCTCAGTCCTCCACAGTCGCTCACTCTTCTCTCTCTTTTTCCTGCAGAGCTTAGCGTTGCGTTCATCTGTGGCATCTGTTGCTGGAGTCGGACAAAAATAAGTTTCGCTCGGCCTGATATAAGTGTGTCGCTCCCTGCTGGCAGAAGTGCTAACAGACATGTTTGAGTGCGTGAAGGAGTTTTATGCTTTAACCTAAACAGACAAAGAGCGCTCTGCGCTGAGCCTTTGAAGTCTCTGTGCGTGTGACAGTGTGCGACACTGCCGTCGGTAGTTTTTGCCGACTGCATCATGTTCAAAGGCTTCCGCACATTAGCTGAATCAGTGACATTTACCATCTCCCAGCGCCACTGTCCCCTGCAGGAGAGGAACAGAGCATTAAGACCATACTGTGTGTGTGTGTGTGTGTGTGTGTGTGTGTGTGTGTGTGTGTGTGTTTTCCTGTATTTAGCCCTCTGTGAGGCCTCCTAATGACCAAAAAGCATTGTAGAAGTGAGGACATTCTGCTAGTCCTCACAAGAAATCAGGCACTGATTCCACTACAAATTTGTCTTTTTTGAAAAATCTGAAAGAACCTAAAGACGGCCCTTTGCTTACTCAGGTTGAGGTTACGGTCAGATTTGTGTGTAGGTGCCAGCGGTCGCATAGATGAGTCAATTAATAAATTGCACATGTGGTGCTGGGCTGAACCTGTGGGGAGTAGAAGTGTGGAGGTGCTGTGCCCTTCACTCTGTTCTCCTCCTACATGGCCTGCTCTTATTTTTGAGAAACTTGGTTCTTTAGCTTCATATACCAAACCTGAGGTACGAAACCTGGGTGTGATCTTAGACTCTGCGCTCTGTTTTGTCTGCATTTAAACACGGACACTAGAGTAGCTTTTTATCATTTAAAAAATATTGCTAAAGTTCGGCCTTTTCTCTCTCAGAGTGACGCAGAGAAACTTGTTAAAGCATTTGTTGCAGCAGAGTTGATCACTGTAATGGTCTTCTTACTGGACTTCCTAAGAACAATACACTTCCCTTACAAAACGCAGCAGCGTCCTAACAAAAACGACACAGGGAGATCAGATCAGTCCTGCTTTAAAGAGCTGCACTGGCTGCCTGTATCATTAAGGGAAGATTTCAAGGTTCTGCTTCTAGTCTTTAAAGCTCAAAACAACCGAGCACCTGCTTTACATCACAGAGTGTCTGTGCACGTAATCTAAGATGTGCAGGTAGTGGCCTTCTACAGATACCTTCTGTAAAACACAGAGAACATGGAGAGACTCTTTCAGTTATTCTGCTTCTAAACTGTGGAACCACCTTTTATTAGACAGTCGAGCTCAGTGCTCACTTTTAAGAAGCAGCTAAAAATGCTTCTCTTTAAATGATCGTTTATCTAAAGCTGAACATCTCGTGGTTTTTATCTTTATCCTGTAATTTAATCTTCTTTGTTTTCTTCTGATTCTAATTAAATATTAACGATCTCTTCTATGAATATGTTTTATCACCTGTCTGTAAAGCTCTTTGAGCTGCCACTGGCATGAAAAGTGCTGTATAAATAACATTATTATTATTACTATGAAACACACAGGCCAAAGTGCTGTATCAGTGTGGAAATACTACACGAGATTAAACCGTTACACCTCTGCAAGTTGCCTAGACTGAACTGAGATGCTGTCTCATAAGCCAGACTGTTGGCTTTGATAGGAAAAGGCCGTTTGACTGACATGCAAATCAACCAATCACTGATCATTTAGTGTGACATTCCCATAAGTCTGTTGTAAGTGGTTCTTTATAGAACCTTTATGATGGGGCTCTATGTGGCACCAAACAGGGTTCTGGTATTGTAACACTGTCAGGCTTCACAAGACAAAGAACACTTTAATCATGCAAAGGGTTCTTGGAGTGTTCATGGTTCTATGTAGAACCATTTTAGTAAAGAACTCTTGAAGAACACACACTCTGACACATGCACACACACACACATGCACACTCAAGTGCATACACACACATACAAACACGCACAAACAGACACGTGCACACACAAACACACACACACACACAAACGCACACATGCACGCGCACACACACACACACACACACACACACTCAAGTGCACACACACATACAAATACACACACGCGCACACACAGACACACGTGCACACACAAACACACACAGACGCACACACACTCACACACACACACGCACATACAAACATGCACATACAAATACACAGATGCGCGCACACACACAAACAAGTACACGTGTACACACGCACACACACACACACTCACACACACAAACAAGCACACGTGTACACACACACACACACACACACACACACACACTGACAACACAACAGGAAAAAAATCTCAAACTCAGCTATAATCACATCACACAGGCGAGGGCTGTGGACTCGGGGAAGAAAACGATGGGAAGACCTAAAAATAAAAGGGACGAGTAAAGTCACTCACTGCTCACGGTGATGGTTGGAACGCGGTTCTGTTTATACAAAATGTGCGATATACACACCGACCAGGCAGAACATTCTGACCAGCTCCTCGTTTCTACGCTCATTGTCCACTTTCGGCTTTCGGCTGCTTAGACAACCATGTTTGTAATTTCAGTGGCAGTGCACCAGCTTGGTGGAGGGACCCCCACGGCCACCACACCGGAATAAACGCAGCACACGCTCTTCTGTGCTGCTTCCGTTTTCTGTGTGATGTGGGACGTGATGGTAAAAGCCTCTGTGTGTCTCAGACAAAATTAGAGCGGCCTTTTAACGAGATGGACGTCCACGAGAGAAACGCTCTCGCACACTGGGCAGAAATCACTCCTGTTGACATCAGAAACGGCCCGGCTGGCGGTCAGACTAAAAGCATGTGCGCGCACTGTCCACTGCCTTATAGGTCCAGTGTATAGCTTTACAGGTGTGTGGTTAGTGACTGGTGCTGTAATTGTCCATCTGTTGCTACACAGCTTATCAGCCCCCTCTACCCCATTCACCCTTGGCCAGTTTCTGACCACAGGGCCCCTGTTGTCCAGGTATTGTTGTCCATGTGTTTGGTGGTGCATTTGCAGTGACGCTGACATGGTGGTGTGTGTATTGCTGGTACAAATGCGTCATACACAGCGGTGTTGCTAGGTTGAGAGTGGACCACCACCTAAAAATATCCGGACACTAATGGCTCTATGGTCAGAAACTGACCACTGAAGAAGGGCTAGAGGCTGACTAACACCACTCCTGGGCTGTATTGATAAAACTCAGTATCATGATGGTTTTCAAATATGTCCCAATGACGTGGAGGGTAGCGCTGTCGCCTCACAGCGAGTAGGGCCTGGGTTCGAGTCCCCGGCCGGGTGACCGGGGTCCTCTCTGTGTGGAGTTTGCATGTTCTCCCCGTGTCTGTGTGGGTTTCTTCTGGGTTCTCCGGTTTCCCCCAACCAGTCTAAAGACATGCAATCAGGCCTATTGGACATGGTAAACTGCCCCAGGTGTGAGTGAATGTGTCTGTCTGTCTGTCTGATGGACTGGCGACCTGTCCAGGGTGTATCCTGCCTTCTGCCCGATAGGCTCCAGCACCCCCTGCGACCCAGAAGGAGAATCGGCTTAGAAGATGTGTGTGTGTGTGTTTGTTGTAGTATATAAACAATGTTTATACACGTTTCAAAACATGCCATTCACTCCAAGAAGCTGCAAAAAGAGCCTGTTTTGAATTGTGACATCACAAAAACCAACTCATTTACGTCCATCCGCCTGTTTTTTTAAAGTTGTGTGGATGTTAAGTCCTTCTTTCCAAATATCCCGTGAGTGACGTAGACAGCAGTTAAATGAGGTGATGGATGCCAGATACACCAAAAAGCATTTATTGTGCATGTAATTCTCATTATTTCGCTAAAAATGTCACTAAACTGCTCTAAAACCCTCTGAAACGCAGGTTTACGCAGCCCTAGCTACCACAAACAGCAGGGTGGAGCTACAAGAGAAGGGTTTCTGATAAAGTGGCCGGGCGGTGTCTGTATTCAAGCCTAGCCCAGCATCGATCATGTCACGTTATCAAGTTAGCGTGTAAATCATGTTGTGGCGGCTACCCCATTACTCAGAAACGATCACGAGCGGCGCAGCGTCTTCATAAACTGCTACGCTAATGAGATCACTTAATGTCTTCCTAATTGCTGTGTGTAATGTTGTTGAAAGTGCGCCGGGTCGCTATCACTCGCAGTGTTTCAGAAGTGCAGGCAGAGCAACACCACGAGCTGGTTAATTAGCAAGCTTAGCATTAATTAATTGTCGGGGGTTTGTGTGTCTGAGCGCCGATATCTGGTCCGTACGCTCACCCGCATCTGCTCCGGCGCCTGGAAGCCAGCCTTTCTGACAAGCTGCGAAAATTAAGGTCCCCCAGAAACAAACAGAAGCAGAAGCCTTACAAAGAGAAAAACGGTGCTGTATCTCAACCATGGCACCGTTTAGACCCTCGAAGAG
>NC_051216.1:46706798-46711798 GCF_015220715.1 Pygocentrus nattereri
GAGAAACAGAGAGAGAGAGAGAGAGAGAGAAAAGAGAGGTGTAGGACTGGTAGAGCTGGCTAATGGAATCGGAGAGAAATGTGCTGCACATTAGAGCATCATCATGTGTGTGTAATGAGCCGCTAGATGGGTGTGTGTGCCGCCTTCTCCTCTCAAATAATCTGTCATTCCCGCCGCTGCTGTTTTTTTCATTCCTCTCCTTTTTGTGCAGCACTTACCAGCTCATCCTTTTCTCTTTTTTCTGTTTTTTTTTCTTTCTTCTTCTAGTGTTTCTTACATCATCCTCTGCCTTGTTTTCCCTCACGCTCTCTTTCTAGCCTGCTGGGAATCTCATTCTGTCCCTTTATCCTTCTTTTTGTATCTTTTCTGTCCATCTTTAGCTTCTCTTTCGCTCATCTGACCTGCCCCCTGTCTGGTCTTGCCCATGCATTCTCTCTCAGCAGCTCTTCCCTCCACCCTCCCTCGCTTTCGCTTTCTCTCTGCATCTCCTTTTCTCCCTGTGTGTTCTACAATTAATCACACTGAGGTTAAAACTAATACAATACAGCCAAACATTCATCACACTGCGTTTAAAACTAATACAGCCAAACATTCATCACACTGAGTTTAAAACTAATACAGCCAAACATTCATCACACTGTGTTTAAAACTAATACAGCCAAACATTCATCACACTGTGTTTAAAACTAATACAGCCAAACATTCATCACACTGAGTTTAAAACTAATACAGCCAAACATTCATCACACTGAGTTTAAAACTAATACAGCCAAACATTCATCACACTGTGTTTAAAACTAATACAGCCAAACATTCATCACACTGAGTTTAAAACTAATACAGCCAAACATTCATCACACTGAGTTTAAAACTAATACAGCCAAACATTCATCACACTGTGTTTAAAACTAATACAGCCAAACATTCATCACACTGCGTTTAAAACTAATACAGCCAAACATTCATCACACTGCGTTTAGAACTAATACAGCCAAACATTCATCACACTGAGTTTAAAACTAATACAGCCAAACATTCATCACACTGCGTTTAAAACTAATACAGCCAAACATTCATCACACTGCGTTTAAAACTAATACAGCCAAACATTCATCACACTGTGTTTAAAACTAATACAGCCAAACATTCATCACACTGCGTTTAAAACTAATACAGCCAAACATTCATCACACTGCGTTTAAAACTAATACAATACAGCCAAACATTCATCACACTGCGTTTAAAACTAATACAGCCAAACATTCATCACACTGCGTTTAAAACTAATACAGCCAAACATTCATCACACTGCGTTTAAAACTAATACAGCCAAACATTCATCACACTGCGTTTAAAA
Source organism: Pygocentrus nattereri (assembly GCF_015220715.1). NCBI lineage: Eukaryota > Metazoa > Chordata > Actinopteri > Characiformes > Serrasalmidae > Pygocentrus > Pygocentrus nattereri. The sequence goes on from NC_051216.1 coordinate 46,708,156, forward strand.
CTAATACAGCCAAACATTCATCACACTGCGTTTAAAACTAATACAATACAGCCAAACATTCATCACACTGCGTTTAAAACTAATACAATACAGCCAAACATTCATCACACTGCGTTTAAAACTAATACAGCCAAACATTCATCACACTGAGTTTAAAACTAATACAGCCAAACATTCATCACACTGAGTTTAAAACTAATACAGCCAAACATTCATCACACTGCGTTTAAAACTAATACAGCCAAACATTCATCACACTGCGTTTAAAACTAATACAGCCAAACATTCATCACACTGCGTTTAGAACTAATACAGCCAAACATTCATCACACTGCGTTTAAAACTAATACAGCCAAACATTCATCACACTGCGTTTAGAACTAATACAGCCAAACATTCATCACACTGCGTTTAAAACTAATACAGCCAAACATTCATCACACTGCGTTTAAAACTAATACAGCCAAACGTTCATCACACTGCGTTTAAAACTAATACAGCCAAACGTTCATCACACTGCGTTTAAAACTAATACAGCCAAACGTTCATCACACTGCGTTTAAAACTAATACAGCCAAACGTTCATCACACTGCGTTTAAAACTAATACAGCCAAACATTCATCACACTGCGTTTAAAACTAATACAGCCAAACATTCATCACACTGCGTTTAAAACTAATACAGCCAAACATTCATCACACTGCGTTTAAAACTAACACAGCCAAACATTCATCACACTGCGTTTAAAACTAATACAGCCAAACATTCATCACACTGCGTTTAGAACTAATACAGCCAAACATTCATCACACTGAGTTTAAAACTAATACAATACAGCCAAACATTCATCACACTGAGTTTAAAACTAATACAGCCAAACATTCATCACACTGCGTTTAAAACTAATACAGCCAAACGTTCATCACACTGCGTTTAAAACTAATACAGCCAAACGTTCATCACACTGCGTTTAAAACTAATACAGCCAAACGTTCATCACACTGCGTTTAAAACTAATACAGCCAAACGTTCATCACACTGCGTTTAAAACTAATACAGCCAAACATTCATCACACTGCGTTTAAAACTAATACAGCCAAACATTCATCACACTGCGTTTAAAACTAATACAATACAGCCAAACATTCATCACACTGCGTTTAAAACTAATACAGCCAAACATTCATCACACTGCGTTTAAAACTAATACAGCCAAACATTCATCACACTGCGTTTAAAACTAATACAGCCAAACACTCATCACACTGAGTTTAAAACTAATACAGCCAAACACTCATCACACTGTGTTTAAAACTAATACAGCCAAACATTCATCACACTGCGTTTAAAACTAATACAGCCAAACGTTCATCACACTGCGTTTAAAACTAATACAATACAGCCAAACGTTCATCACACTGAGTTTAAAACTAATACAGCCAAACATTCATCACACTGCGTTTAAAACTAATACAGCCAAACATTCATCACACTGCGTTTAAAACTAATACAGCCAAACATTCATCACACTGCGTTTAAAACTAATACAGCCAAACACTCATCACACTGAGTTTAAAACTAATACAGCCAACATTCATCACACTGCGTTTAAAACTAATACAGCCAAACATTCATCACACTGCGTTTAAAACTAATACAATACAGCCAAACATTCATCACACTGCGTTTAAAACTAATACAGCCAAACATTCATCACACTGCGTTTAAAACTAATACAGCCAAACATTCATCACACTGCGTTTAAAACTAATACAGCCAAACACTCATCACACTGAGTTTAAAACTAATACAGCCAAACATTCATCACACTGCGTTTAAAACTAATACAGCCAAACATTCATCACACTGCGTTTAAAACTAATACAATACAGCCAAACATTCATCACACTGCGTTTAAAACTAATACAGCCAAACATTCATCACACTGCGTTTAAAACTAATACAGCCAAACATTCATCACACTGCGTTTAAAACTAATACAGCCAAACACTCATCACACTGAGTTTAAAACTAATACAGCCAAACACTCATCACACTGTGTTTAAAACTAATACAGCCAAACATTCATCACACTGCGTTTAAAACTAATACAGCCAAACAGTTCATCACACTGCGTTTTAAAACTAATACAATACAGCCAAACGTTCATCACACTGAGTTTAAAACTAATACAGCCAAACATTCATCACACTGCGTTTAAAACTAATACAGCCAAACATTCATCACACTGCGTTTAAAACTAATACAGCCAAACATTCATCACACTGCGTTTAAAACTAATACAGCCAAACACTTCATCACACTGAGTTTAAAACTAATACAGCCAAACATTCATCACACTGCGTTTAAAACTAATACAGCCAAACATTCATCACACTGCGTTTAAAACTAATACAGCCAAACATTCATCACACTGCGTTTAAAACTAATACAGCCAAACATTCATCACACTGCGATTAAAACTAATACAGCCAAACATTCATCACACTGCGTTTAAAACTAATACAGCCAAACATTCATCACACTGTGTTTAAAACTAATACAGCCAAACATTCATCACACTGCGTTTAAAACTAATACAGCCAAACATTCATCACACTGTGTTTAAAACTAATACAGCCAAACATTCATCACACTGTGTTTAAAACTAATACAGCCAAACATTCATCACACTGCGTTTAAAACTAATACAGCCAAACATTCATCACACTGAGTTTAAAACTAATACAGCCAAACGTTCATCACACTGCGTTTAAAACTAATACAGCCAAACGTTCATCACACTGCGTTTAGAACTAATACAGCCAAACGTTCATCACACTGAGTTTAAAACTAATACAGCCAAACATTCATCACACTGCGTTTAAAACTAATACAGCCAAACATTCATCACACTGCGTTTAAAACTAATACAGCCAAACATTCATCACACTGCGTTTAAAACTAATACAGCCAAACATTCATCACACTGCGTTTAAAACTAATACAGCCAAACATTCATCACACTGTGTTTAAAACTAATACAGCCAAACATTCATCACACTGTGTTTAAAACTAATACAGCCAAACATTCATCACACTGTGTTTAAAACTAATACAATACAGCCAAACATTCATCACACTGCGTTTAAAACTAATACAGCCAAACATTCATCACACTGCGTTTAAAACTAATACAGCCAAACATTCATCACACTGCGTTTAAAACTAATACAGCCAAACATTCATCACACTGCGTTTAGAACTAATACAGCCAAACATTCATCACACTGCGTTTAAAACTAATACAATACAGCCAAACATTCATCACACTGCGTTTAAAACTAATACAATACAGCCAAACATTCATCACACTGCGTTTAAAACTAATACAGCCAAACATTCATCACACTGTGTTTAAAACTAATACAGCCAAACATTCATCACACTGCGTTTAGAACTAATACAGCCAAACATTCATCACACTGCGTTTAAAACTAATACAATACAGCCAAACATTCATCACACTGCGTTTAAAACTAATACAATACAGCCAAACATTCATCACACTGCGTTTAAAACTAATACAGCCAAACATTCATCACACTGTGTTTAAAACTAATACAGCCAAACATTCATCAC